>NC_066625.1:72426458-72728287 GCF_025201925.1 Gopherus flavomarginatus
TTTTAACCATTAAAATTAAAATGTGGTTTCGTTTTTAACACTGTGAAGTTGTACATTAACACAAGACCAACTGAATTTACTCTCTGTAAACATTGGCAATTCAAATGGAGAGTACCAAGGTTACTGCATCTTTGTTTTTAAAAACAGTAAATTCCACTGCATTAGAGCTTGAGGTACTTTACCAAAAAAAAGAGGAATTAAGCAGCATTCATTGTATTTTAAACTAATTAACCAAAAAAACCCACATCAAGTGGTTTTGCTCAAAAGTTCAGGAACATATGTACTGATTCATTCTATTGAGTTATGTTACAGAGTTTACAAAACATATTCAGGTTAGGCCAGTGGTTCTCTAGCTATGCTATTAGATCTTTCATAACATTTTCAAAGTCCCAATACAAATCTGTTAATTTCTATAACATCGGGCAGAAAAAAACAGCAGACTAATATTTTTAGAATTTTTGAGGCTATCAAATACAGGAAGTCAAAGTACTCAGGTACGGTACGATGAAACCTGCTTTGTAATCATTTCCTCTGCTTAAAACATATATTTAGGGTCAGCTTCTCTACTGCTTTGCACCTTATGTTGTCATTTTACTGAGAGCAAGAAACAAGCAAGCATAAAACATTACCATTCTGATTTGGTAGCACCCACGTTGCATACGTTTGAATGCTGTGAAACAATTAACAGGGTGAAATGCATCTACTACCTGACTGGCAATATTTTCATGATGTTTCCTCTCCAGTTCTGTTTCAAGTTCTTTCAAGGCCTCTCTAACAGCCTTCTCCTTTTCTTTCAGTGCCTCCTCCAGTTGCAATTTTTGCTCCTCAACCATCCTTGCAATCTCCTTACTTGACGTTTCATCTGTTATGGCTACTTCGTCAGTTTGGCTGCCGCAGTCTTGGAGTTCAACTAAAGCTTTCTTAGTTTCCTCTAGAGTTCGATCCAGTCTGCTTTGCCACACTCTTTCTATTTCCTGGATAGCTTGTTCTTTTATCTATATAAGAGAGTATTTTTTTAGAAGAAAAAATATTGCTGAAATACCTAAAAACTAGAATTATTACTGGTCAAATATGTAGTCTCAGTTGACGTGTACACCCTTCCCTGCGAAAAGAGAGTGACACCCATGCTCAGAGGACATAAGAAAGTTGTTTCTGTAGAGACAAGATGACCTCCATTTCTGAAGGATTAGTGGAATTTAAGCTTCTTTAGATACTTTTCACCAGGTCCCATTAGAGTGCTCAAGTTAAATGTAACAAATCAATATCTAGGAGCATGTGGTTAGTAACAAAGGCAGAGTACTTTTGTGTTCCCGTGCCATAGTTTTAGAGAAGGTGATAGAAGATGTGCAAATAAGTTTACATAGCTATTAAAGCAAATGGCAAGTAGAAATGCTGAATCACCCATTCCAGAATTCAAATGAAATATTTAGATGTGCTTATGGGTGCAGTTATTGTGAATTTTACATGTTAATTTTAAATTAAAACCTGATCAAGATATACTGAGCATCCACAACTCCCATTGATTTCACCAACTCAGTACTCAGGATTAGGCTTAAAGGGACAGATCCTCAACTGGTTTAAGTTGTTGTGGTTCCACTGACTTTAAATTGAACTATGACAGCTGAGGATCTGCCCCTAATTGTCCATTAATAAAAGTTTATGGACTTCTTTGTGTCTATTAGTACAAGCCCCACACCTCTTTCTGTTCCTTCTCCCACTGGACTTTGGCTAATGCCACTTCATTTTCCACTTGCTGCTTAATAGTGACTTCTTTTTCTTTCAGCCATTGGCTTTTTGCTGTTATAATGGAATTCCTGTGCTTTTCTTCCAGTTCAGTCTTCAGATGGTTAAGAGATGCTTCTTTTTCTTCCAATAACTCTTTCTTGAACTAGGCAAAATTCAAGCATACAACTGAACAAACTTTAGCCAACAATAACATGCACCAGAAATAAGAGATTGGAATGTAGAAAGAGACCTAATTAAGACTGTGCACTTTATCATTGACCTCTTGATGATGGATTTTCTTCTTGATTAATATTTTAAGATAAAGTGTGATTATCATTATAAGTGATTATTGTAAAAGTGACTTTTGAGTCAACATATCTGCTCTCAGTGTGTTTTGAGTTGCATCCATCCATTTATGCTGCTTTGCTAAAGAAGACAGTTTACACACCAATAGCCCCTTCAGAGTTAACACACCTATCGAAAAACAAAACAAATTGTATTCTAACTCATGAATCAAAAAAACTGGGTAGCTTTAATTCTCTATCATTATAGATGAGAAAGAGAAAACACTTTTCAGATTCCAGATGGAGCTTGCTGTGTATGCAGTTAGAAAAACAAGCCTAGCCTGTATGCTGAACAAGTTTGACATAGAATCAATTTGTACAGAGTCCCCTTTCAGGTCATAACAATGCTAAATAGGATTGACGTATGCAAATGAGCAGGTAGTGAGAGGAGCTACATTTGATGTCACAATTCTAACCATCCACTACATTTTTCATAGGACAGCTAGGAGGAGGAAGAGAGAACGCTACACTGATCATGCACCTTTTCGTGTGTGCTATCAGCTAGTGAACACAGCATTTTCTGATAGCTACATTCGTTAAATTTCAGATATAGCTGCACATCTACAAGACAAACTACTACCATAATGCACAGTAAAACAGTTTAAAATAAACAAAAAGAAGCCCAACACAAATTACTTTCCTCTTCATGTGCACCTCAAACACAAAGGTACTAAATTCATATTGCTGAAAAACTTCAGGTCAAGAGAAGTGAATTTCCATTAGCTATGTTAAGCTATATAATTGCTTAAATAGATGTATATATTAGTTATAGTGTACCCTCCTATGTAGCAAAAATACGTACACTCAATTTGGTAAGGACTCTATTTAGCTGTAAATCAACATGTTTTAATGGTTATGTCAACCAATGAAAATGCACCTCTCTTTAGCTAATAACTGAAATACAAATGGAAAAGTTGATGAAAATCCATGATTTAAATTGAAGCTTTCCACTTGCTGATTTAAATCACCTTGATTTAAATCAGTTCACCCCTATGCTGCCATACAAGTGCTTCTGTCAGCATAGCTAATGTTATTCAAGGAGGTGGTGTAGATATGCCGGCAGAACTCCTTCTGTTGGTTTACAGTGCTTCTCCACTATGAAGCTATGCTGGCATAGCTATACTGTAAAGCAGGGGTCTCAAACACACGGCCTGCGGGGCTATTTCCAGGGGTGGGCAAACTACAGCCACAGGATTGCCCCCTTCGAGCCCAACGCCACTCCCTGAAGCGGCTGGCATCATGTCCCTGCGGCGGTGGCGTGAGGGGTGGGGGGGAGAAGCAGAGGGTTCCGTCAGGCACCACCCCCTCCCCCCCCCCGCAGCTCCCATTGGCCGGGAACAGGGAACCGTGGCCAATGGGAGCTTTGGAGAGGTACCTGGAGGCGCAGCAAACAGCCTGAGGAGGCCTGCGTCCCCCTCCTCTCCCAGGGGCCACAGGAACATGGTTCCAGCTACTTCCCAGAGCGGAGCTGGGCTGGGGCCGGCAGCCTGCCCTGGCCCTGGTGTACGCCACTGCCACCCTGGAGCCCAAAGCCCTCCTGCCCCCCAACTCCCTGCCCTGAGCCCTCTGCTGCACCCCACGCCCCAACCCCATGCCCTGAGCTGCCTGCTGCATCCCACACCCCTTCTGCACCATGAGCCCCTTGCCTGCACCCCAACTCCCTGCCCTGAGCCCCTGTCACACCCCTCATGCACCCTCTGGGGGCAGGGAGGGGGCAGAGTTGGGGTGGGAAGAGGCAGGGCCTCATGGTAGGGATGGAGTGGGGGCAGGGCCAGGGGCAGCAAGGGGGTGTGTGTCAGTGATGTGGCCCTCGGGCCAATGAACTAGCCCTCATGGTCATTTGAGTTTGAGACCCCTGCTGTAAAGGCTCTGTAGTGCAGACAAGCCTTGAGTATAAGCCTACATGAGGATGTCTGCCTTAAGTGTGCAGACAGCTTCAGAACAATGACTCAAAAGCATGAACTCCCCTGCAGCCTTTTAATCTTGCTGAAATGTCAACTTTAAAGTCTAACAATGGCAATTCAGTGTCAGCATTAACTATTTAACTACTGGTCCTTTTAGAAGATGGAATGGGAAAGGGGTATAAGTGAAGCCCACAGGACAGTTGGACTTGGAAACTATTGCAGGGAGAAAAATGAAGAACAGAACATACATGCAAAGAAAGATGAGGGAGATAAACAGAAAGGAGGATATGAAGGAAAAGGAAATAAAGGCCAGAAATAGCAGTGGTCCTAAACAGGAACAACTTTTCCATGGAACAATTTTAAAATGTCACAATAAAGGTATGAGTAAACAAATAAGGATAACCAAAGTTTAGGTACCATATAAAGGCTATATTCTATCATTTCTCTGACAGAACTTCACATTGGCAGCAGATATTCTGCTATAGCCCAAATGTGTACATAGATTTATACCCTGTCCCATGAACAAAAACAAGAAGTGGAACTCAGCCCCTTCACTCCTGATGGAATGCATCAGCCAAAAGGAAAAGTAATGAAATTCAATAGCTTTCCCATACTTTTAGTTTAGATACAAAGCATTCTCCAATGTTAATCGATATTTTCTCTTGTACCTTCTCTTCCTTTGACTGCTGCTCTTGTTCAAGTTTCTTCATCAAAGTGGTTTCCAGTGTGTCTTTCTCTCCACAGACTGCTATGTAACATTCCTTCACCGCAATCATCTCCTTGTTCAACTCATCCATGTCAGCCCTTACAAAAGTCATTTTAAATTGTTTATTCTTTAAATTCACAAACACAATCACAAACTGTTCAAAATTTATAAAGGAAATTGTTTCAAGTGTGACTGAAAAGGGCCACTTCATGGTAGACCCTCAGTCTAATTAAGGATGTCAACATTGATAGAAGTCTTACTTTAACTGTGAGATGGTCTCTTCGTAAGCCTGAATGAGTTGTTCTTTTTCTGCAGCATGCCTCTCCACGAGGTGTTCCCGAAGCTGAGCTTTTGTATCTTCGTGGTGTTGCTGATAGGTTCTTTCACACCTAGGATGGAGGAAAAAAAAGTTAGAGCTTCATTCAATTGTTTATGTACAAGTGCAGCTGAATTTATTTTTTTGGTCATAAGCATGAGGTCTAATGCCACCATCTCTGTACAAAGGTGGTAGAAGAGGACCTACAAAGGCCATGCCGTTAAAGTTGGAGATGCACTTAACGAAGTTACCTGTCAACGGCTTCTTGTTTATCCCGATCGAAGTCCTGAATCATGTGTCTCATTTGACTACAGAGATCTTGGTTTGCAATTTTCAGTTTTTCCTCACTTGCTTTAAGCTCTCGAATACACGAACTATAGTTCTATATAAATGAAAGTCAAAATCATTAAAAGAAAATTTTAAAGAATGCATTCTAATTTACATTTTGGACAATTTGGCTGGGTCTTTAACCTTTTTCCCTTAGGGCATATATGACAAACTCACCTCAGCTTCTTGTTGTAAATCCTGATTCACTTTTCTAAGTCTCAGAAGCTCTTTTTGAAGATAATTATCAGAAGCAGATGGAGTGGACCACAAGGTTTCAGTCAGATTTTCTACACTACTTATTTTAGGCTATCAAGAAAACATAAAATTAAGTTGGAACAACTCTTCAGACATACATGTAGACATAACTTCTAAAGCAAGTAACATGTTAAGCAATTTTTTTTTTGTATCAAGGAAATAAAAGGGCAGTAAAAGGCAATGGCTTCACTGCAAAATACAGGACACTCTGATTTTAAGTATTCAGCCCATATGACAATCTTTATGATTTTTTGTAATGGGTCCATTCAAGAAGTATATGGTCAATGCCCTGTACCACCGTTGAATGCCAACTACCATCTAATTGAGACATCAGGCCTTTGCAGGGTATACGTTCATTCCCCACCATTCAGGCCACAGCTTGCACATGTAATATATTGGGTAGTAATGGCTTTCTTCATATTACAGCAAGTTTGTCTGATTTATAAAAGCCATTTTACAGATTAACATGCAATATGGGGAAGAAAGGTAGTATGGGAGAAATGCTACATTGACCCGATTGCTCCTTCCTTGTACAGTTTGCAGTTTTCAGCTAAAGGCTGCGATTTGCTTTCCTCCAAGGAAACAGAACTCTCAAGAGAAGTTTAAAGTAATCAGTCAATAAAGCTTGCAACCATTTGTAAGCAAGTCCTCATACCAGAAACTCAACTGAAAGGCAGCACAAACTATCCAAGTTCTGGTGGTAGTTTAAAGACATCTGCCAGTTATTTCGAATTTCTCTGATCCTACTTATTCTATTTCTGCATAATAGTAATCCCTTCCTTAGGGTTAAAAACAACTTCATTTAGTTGTTGTAAATATAGTTCAAAAAATTACTTGTAACTGCTGTTCTCAAGAGAAAAACAAGAGATCACTTATAGATTTTGCTTGGTTTACTTTAAATCCAGTGAGTTTTTGCCTTGTTCAATTAAGTCAAAATGCTCAGTGATATATTTAAATGAACAAACCTCATTCTCATTTGCAGTTTTATCTGTTTTCAATAGCTGCTTGAGTTCTTCTGTTGTCCTCTGACAGTCTTTAAGATCATTTTGTAACTGAGAAATCTGATTTCTTTTCATTTTGTTACTACCCAATAAACGTTCCATTTCAGTTTTCAACTCTAGGATGAGCTCATCTCTAGAAAGTTCTTTATCCAAATCTCTGTTCTGCACAGTACTGTTAGAGAAAATATAGCCAGTCCAATTTTGTTAAAACCTGTAGACATCCAAGAGCTTATAACAGAACAAGCAGCAACTCTACTTTACTTAACTAAATCTACCAACAATAGAACAGTTAAAAGAAGAAGTGTAAGAAGACAGCTCACCATGAGCAAGTACCTCAAGCAATGGTAGAAACTACATTTGCTTTGTTATTATGTTACCTGGAAAGGACTTCAAATGTACATTTAATGCATTATCATTATAAATATCTTTCAGCAACTAGTCTAAGCAACTGATTAGAAAACAAGTAGCTGAGTTTCCAGGATTAAGAAGTCATTTCCTAAAACTGCTTCACCCTTGCACAAATTGAGCTATTGTGAGCTATAACTAGTAATTAGTTGGTTAAAATATTGTTTTAAACAAGTAAATAAGTAGTCCCATTTTGAGTGTCCAAATGCATTTGTACGTATTTCTGTAGGCTGTTCTTGAAGCCCAAGAGTTTCAACAGGTAAGGAATAGTCGTCTTTCATCCGCAATAAGACACTTTGCTCAGTGTACAGATTTATCATCCAAATATTTTCCTGTACTCCTAATATTCATACTACAGAGTCTGCAGACTACTTCTGTAGGCAAATATCAGAAAGAAGGATCTGCACAAGGTCTGTCGCATCTTATGCACATTTAACATTTCAGCTTTACGAGGTCGGCAAAAAAAAAACAAAAAAAGAGAAAAACAACAATTTTAATACTGTACCGGTAACATGAGCGATTCTGCCTGCCATTACATTCAACGTAATTTTGACTATACGCGATTTTCGCTTTATGTGCTCACTGCGGAACGTAACCCTAGCGTAAGATGTGATAGACCTGTATGGTTCAAACTGAGCAGAAGGTGGGCGCTGTTTCCCACATTAGAATAATCTATGGTAATTTATGAAATATGCTGAGGGGACCAAAGTGAAGAATTCCACATAGAATCATAGAATATCAGGGTTGGAAGGGACCTCAGGAGGACATCTAGTCCAACCCCCTGCTCAGAAGCAGGACCAACCCCCAACTAATCATCCCAGCCAGGGCTTTGTCAAGCCTGACCTTAGAAACCTCTAAGGAAGGAGATTCCACCACCTCCCTAGGTAACTCATGCCAGTGCTTCACCACTGAGTGAAAAAGTTTTTCCTAGTATCCAACCTAAACCTCCCCCACTGCAACTTGAGACCATTACACGTGTTTGTTACAATACTCTGCTGCTAATTTAGTGAGGTTTTAAAAAAATTATTACATATAATTTTGTACAGACTGCATCTTCTATTGTAGATTGATCTGATACATCATTTGTATAACCTGCTTTAGTACTTATTTTTTTTTTTTGCTAGAATGATATTCACCCAATACCTGTGCAATCTTGATTTTTTCCAGTTGACTTTTTTAATACCTAAATCCACATAAGAATCAGTCATGTCCGCACGAAGTTCTCCACTTGAGTCATTCAGAAACACCCCAAGCTTGGCAGCAGATTCGTACAAAGCAATTTCTTCCTTTAGTTCTGTTAGCTCTTCCTAAAAAAGGCAAAAGAGTAGTATTATAGATAGCAGGTCAACTAAGTCAAAGCAAACCAGGAAATCAAGCCTTTTAGGCTCAACAAGAATTCCCCCAGATAAGTCACTAAAAATAAAACAAATTTCTCAAGTTACTAAACTAATTTCTGTATTTACAGGCCATACACATTTGAACCACCAAGCATTGCTTAAATTCTAGAAACATATGGTTTGTTTTGCTAGTACCAGTTATTACTCAATCACTTATGTGATAACCTCTCTACTATAAGTTAGATTAAAAACCAAGTGGGGAATATTTCTTACTCTCACTATATGTCCAGTATATTACAGACTTCTTAGTATCACAGCTAGCATTCCGGTAAGGGATGGTTTCAGATTCTTATGTCTTTACCTCTTCCTTTTCTTCTCCCAGTTATCATCATGATGGGGATCTCTCTGTATAGGGGGAGTGCAGTTTAGCTGCAGTAGCAGCTAGAGCAGTGAGAAGATTCATAGTTTCAAAGATGGCAGGATTTTACAAGTTAAATATCTGAACTAAAATGAGAACATGGACTTCCAGATATAATTGGTAGAGGCATTCTCCCCCTTCGTTCATGATGGTAATACTTGCTCATGAAAATAAGCTTCAGAACCAGATTATACTTCCAATGGTCCCTACTTATCCAATTAAATTAGATATTTCTCCTCCCTCTGGAAACAGGACTTGAATTTTAAATATTGTCCATTCTTCTCCCACCAGCACACTAATTAAACATTACGTAAAGTCTGCCCTGCTGAGACACATGTATCCCTGTGTTTTAATGAGCAAGTCTGGCATGGAATATTCACTGTGACTCTGGAGAGCCATTCTCCTTCCAGTAAGGGAGTACCAACTGATACATTCAGCTTCCATGACATGCCCATAAAGTGCTTCAGCCTAGCAGATGCTTACCCTTTATACCCCCTCCCTTTTCATAAAATAAATTAACCTGCAAAGTCTTGTTCATGTTGCTGCTTATCAGCTGTGCAGACTGGGCTTGCTGCAGTTGTAATCGTAACTGATTTGTCTCCTGCATTGAGCCTATAGAGAAAGAGAACCCTTACCGTAAGGAAGATAAGTACTGAAAATTCACCATTAAAAGTAAATATATTGACTATGGCTGTAGTCCTTACTCCATGTACTACGCTCATGAACTCTGCTATATTAAAATACAAGTTATAAAGATGGAAAAAAAATTTTTTTTTGGCTACTTGGAAAAGAAGGTTATTGCAGTTCTCAGATTTAAACAGTAGCCTGTTCAAGGGTTCAAGGCTCAGAAACCTTTATTTCTTCAGTTTTTTTGTTTGTTTGTTTGTTTTTAAACTAGTAGTTTTTAAATACAAATTAGGAGGAATAAGACATGTCAAATGTTTACTTTTCTTGTAACTAACCAGGAGCAAAAAGGAAATTGTGTGACTGTGCCAAAAAACAGCAGGAACAAGGCTACCTTGGAAAAGAGGTTGAAAAAATTCAAAAATAAAGACTAATTTTATGAAGTTGCCAATTTAATATTTCTTTTAAGGGTATTCCACAGTAGTTCATCACTCTTTGGCTGGCCGACAGCATCCCACTTAATACTACCTGTTACATTCATAATTACTTATTGCTTGATTATAGAGAATTAACAAAAAAAGATTTTTCTCCTCCATTTGGGCTTTTTCTACCATCTCCTCATCAAGAAGGCCTCTTGTACATATGTATATCAGAATTCTCATTTTCAGCAGGTTCTTAAAATGGGATCCACAGGAAAAGGAGAGGCATGTCTCTAATAGTGTATTATTTTACTTAATAAACCGAACAATTAAATAAATTCATCATGAGACATGCTGGTCCAAAGCTGGAGAACTTCAAGGCTATCTACAAATCACTTACAAGTGTGGAAGCAATAGTGCAAGCTTCCTTATAATGTCTGGCTAATGCTCCACAATGTGGCTCTTAAGGTACTCCCTGGAACTGAAAAGTTGGTTTCTTTTTCCTTTAGTTTCAAATCCTTAACTATTCTATGGAGATAGCATTCAATGACTCTCTTTTTGGCAAACTACAACAGGGATACGTTGACACTAGTCCAGTAAGAAATGAACTATGGTTGTTTACACATAAACTGGCATTGTTTTGGGATTTGTTTGTGCTGTGTTTGCGTAATTAGTTTAGTTATACCAGTGCAAGTCTGTGGGCAAGCACTCTTATTTTGGTTTAAGAGAGGCTTATTTTGACTTGCTTCATTCACATTTTTATTTTTAAACAAACATGTATTAACAAACCCAAAATAAGCCACTCAAACCAAAAACTGCACACAAACTTGCAGAGGTTACATGAAGTCTGTTTGAAAACACATCTAGCTAAACCACTGAAAGTTTGTGTGTAGACAAGGTCTGAAACCACTAGCCACCAATAAAATACACATGGCTTTGAGTCATTATTTATCTGGGCCAAGTGACAACAGTATTTCATCACCCATCTCCTAAACCATCCAGTGCCCTGAGGCACAGTTTTTAAGAAATTGGACACAGCCATATTGTTGAAGTTAGTTGACTGTTGATAAATCATTATGTAGTAGTACAGGGGACAAGTTTTACACATTCATGCTATGTATCTTGCACTAGGAGTTTGCCCTAACATTTCACTTCAAATCTAGAATCATTTAATAAATTTCAAATATATGGTTAACTTATTTCCTCCCAAAAAGTCTAATACATGTTTATCAGTCACGCTGCACTTGTTATGCAATTGCATCCTTATTGGAAGTTGTTTCTGCCAGAGCAGATAAGGTGCATGGACAAGACTAACCTGTTTGCAGTAAGTTTGCACACTGTTTTTGGCTTTCTTCTAGGCTCCTCGTCAGTCGATTGATTATCTCTGTTTTTTCTAGTTTGCTTTCTTCTAGCATTCTTTCGAGTTGCTTCACATGTTCCCTTAGATTACAGCAAAGATCCTTCTAATGAGAGATTTTTCAAGTTACAAATCCATCACTCTCACAGGCAGTAGTCTAAATAGTCATCTAATAAAATTTAAAATACAATTAAATTAAGCATATATCAGAGATATTGAGACCATACTGATAGTGGTTTTCCTTAGCTCATAAACACAGTAGAGAAAGTATGATCGAAATGTTTTTAAGCTACAGAGTCTACCAGAATCTCAAGTTGCAGTGGGGGAGGTCTAGGCTGGATATCAGGAAACACTATTTTATTAGGAGAGTGGTGAAGCACTGGAATAGGTTACCTAGGGAAGTGGCGGAATCTCCATCCTGAGAGGTTTTTAAGGCCCGGCTTGACAAAACCCTGGCTGGGATAATTTAGCAGGTGTTGATCCTGCTTTGAGCAGGGGATTGCACTAGATTACCTCTGAGGTCTCTTCCAACCCTAATATTCTATCATCAGCCTCATATCACATAACCTAAACACTGTCTTCACTGCAAAAAAAGAAAAAACAAAGTGTGAGCCTTAACATCAAGAAACCTACTTTGATGTAAATGTTAAGACAAGTAGTTTTTACCTCACCTAGCTACATCAAGGTAAGCCCCAGGCAGGGGTCATAGAGTTGACCTCAACTAGCTACAGTGAGGTAAAAACAACAGCACCATGTTTCTGCTAAAAATTGTACATTGAAATAGCTATCTTGATGTTTTTTATTTTTCAGTGAAGACAAAGCCTTAGTGGCAGAATGCTTAGTGAAGGAAAGAATGGTGACACTAATATAGTGCCTTCCAGTTCACAATCAGTTACCAGTTAATCGTCAAAGCCTCCAAATGAAGTATGTTTTAAGTGTAACAATGCAAAGAGTTGATTAAGGTGTGACCCTACCATGTGCTATAACAAAGAAATTAGAGAAGTCTTAAGTGTTACTTGTAGCAATAAGAGTTACAATCTTGTCATGTAGAAGTATTGGGTGTTTTGGTTTTTTTGGTAAGTATCTAACTAAATCACACTCAAATAGCTTTGTGGACACACAAGGCAATGTTTATAAACATATCATATATTGTGTTTATTTAAAAATGTTGTGACTTTTGTGTGTCTACTTCTCTCTGTTCTGTTACCATCTTTTGGAAGGTAGGATTGAGATTTACAGGCCATTTGGAAGAATGGTTCCAGTCTGGTTTCAGAAGGGACTGGATGGGAAAAAGAGTACAGTTCTACAGTTTTCTATGACTTAGGCAAATATTCAGTGTTTTAAATTCCATCCTAACCTGCTCCTGTAGTGCAGAGTTCGTAGCATTAAGTTTCTGTTCTAATGACAATACTTGCTCTTCATACTTCTGCTTCAGGGCTGCAACTATGGTCTCATGCTGTTCTCTGGCTCGCTGAAGAGAGTCAGAACGCCGAAGCTCTAACAGCTGCTGCTGCATGCTCTCCATGGCTAACTCTGCCACTTTGGATTGTTTGAAGAGCTGCAAAAACCCACAATATAGAATCCCTGAGTTCAATTACAAAAAGCTATGTACATATAAAGGCTTCAAGAGAAGTGACTGCACAATTAAGAATGTCCAATGTTAAAAATACATTTTCACAGCTTTATGAATTTCAAGGCCAGAACGGACTACTGTGATAATCTAGTCTGACCTCTTGTGTAGCTTCCCCAAAATAGTTCCTAGAGCACATACCTTTAAGAAAAATATCCCATTTTGATTTAAAAATTGCCAATGATGGAGACTCCACCATGACACTTGGTAAATGGCTCCAATTCTCAATTACCCTTATTGTTAAAAACGTACACCTTATTTCCAGTCTGAACTTGTCTAGCTTCAACTTTCAGTCATTGGATCATATTATACTTTCCCTCTGTTAGACTGAAGAGCCTACTATCAAAGAATTGTTCCCCATGAAGGTACTTATTAGATGGTAATCAAGTCAACCCTTAACCTTCTCTTTGTTAAACTAAATTGAGTGAACTCCTTAAATCTATCACTATAAGGCATGTTTTCCAATCCTTTAATCATTCTCGTGGCTCTTCTCTGAACCCTCTCCAATTGATCAACATCCTTCTTGAACTGCGGACGCCAGAACTGGACACAATATTCCAGCAGCAGCTGCGCCAGTGCCAAACACAGAGGTAAAATTACCTCTCTACTCCTACCTCAGAGTCCCCTGTTATGCATCAAAGGATTGCATTAACTCTTTTGGCCACAGCATCACACTAGTAGTTCATGTTCAGCAGATTATTCACCATGACTCTCAAATCTTTTTTCAGAGTCACTGTTTTCCAGGATAGAATCCCCCATCCTGTAAGTATGGCCTACATTTATTCTTCCTACATCTATACAGTTACATTTAGCTGTATTAAAATGCATATTGTTTGCTTGGCCCATCTTAACAAGCAATCCAGATTGCTCTGTTTCAGTGATCTGACCATTATTGATTAGAATTGGGGGAATGGTAAATTAAACCAAGCTTTAATGTTGGCAAACAAGTACTCTAACAAAATGGGTGTGCTGATGGAACTCCACATTGTATAATTCGAAAGCCAGTGCTAAAACATAATGCCATTTAGTTAATAGGATACAATCAAGGTCTCAGCACATCAGCCTTTGTCAGCAGGACTTGTATGGAGTCCCAGATACTTTAAAGATTCCTAAAGATTTTGCAAGTGGAAGGTAAGTTGCAAACACTGCCCCCTGTGGGGGATGTAGGAAGCGCCCCCACAGAGGCGTGTGCACACACACACACACACACACACACACACACACACACACCTGAGAATGTAATCACAAGAAGTTAAAGTCACTGATTTATCTTACAATACAAGTCAAATAAATATGATTCTCCTGAGTCAGCTGGGACTGCATCTTCTTCTAAGAGGAGATGAGCCCCACTAGAAATCCTATGTGCGTGTACACACAAAAGTGTGCATTATAAAAGCTCTTGCCAACTCCATTTCCAACCAGAAGTGTATGTTTGTTACTAAAAATGCAATATTGTAGGATCCATCCCTAACGGGACAAGTTAGCAAGAACCAACATCAGGTTGGAACACAAGTTTGTCTCCTTGGGTGAGTCAGTTGTTGGGGTACTCTGGCTGTTAGAAAGATCTCCATTTCTTAAATATTGTTTGTATATTATGCTTATATATCTTTTTGATAAAGAGTTTAGCAGGTGAGGAATTTTATGAAGAAACTTCAACATTCTCCTAGGTTGTCCCAAATACATATATTTTATTATCTGTATATCAATCAAAGTACACTAGACAAGTGAGCGACAACCCTAAACCAAACATTTTATAAAACTACCACCATTGCTTCTGTAATCCTTACACAAGCATAACTCCCACTGACTTTGTGAAGTCACATTCCAGACTCACAGGGCCTGATTCACAGTCATCCTGCCCTTTGCACCAAGTATGTCAGAACAATAGGGCAGCAATGCCACTATAAGAGCCCTCCAAAGAAATACCTCCAATGCAGGAGGCCTTCTGTATCCCTACATAAGATCCCTCAACGAAGGCGGCATTCTTGATTGTGCTCTGAGAAGGGGACTTTCCGACAGCAGAAAGGGACATGACCAGGAAAGTCCTGTGCCCTGTTTATTTCCTGGTTGCCACAAGGCTGGGGGAAGATAGGGTACCTCTGAAGGCTGTCCTAACCGTATTGTGAGATCAAACGGCCCAAGCAGCCTTAGTATTAGGGGGGAGTTGAGGTGCAGGCCAGCTCCATCCCTTAGCCAGGCTCTGCATGGTACAGTGATGACATATCCATTTAGCCAATCAGTTTTGCCTTGTGTAGGATTTGACCGCTTATGTTTAAGCAAATCCCTCCACCACAAAGGAGTAAATTGGAAGCCAACTTCAAGCTTTCAAGAGACTTGTCAATGACTTATTTGGTCTAGAAGTATCTGAACAGTTCACTTCCTTAAGGGACAGGAGCATCAGGGAAAACTCCTGTCCTTTTAGAAAGCTTGGGCTACATTCCACTTAAGTTGCTTCTACCCACAAGCCACCAAAACTGAACTAAAAATAAATGACTATGAGCTATGAGTAGATTGTTACTCTTGTTCCTGGATTGGATAACATAAAATAAGTGGAGGAAAAGGAGACCAGCATCATATGATAAGTAAGAAAGTTGCTATACTTCCTAAAACCATTCTTCAGTCACTTTTGACACTGAGGAGTTGCAAAATCCTCAGGTTCTGCTATGTTCTATCAGATTGTAGACATATGCCATACACAAAAAATAAAATAAATCTCATTGGATTATCTGTAAACTTTTTTATGACTCAATCACAGCAATGTTCCTCCCACTTAAATAGCTGTGAGGCACTTAAAGATCATTACAATCTGGTTAATGATATCCAAGTGTGTCACAACCAGTACAAAATTCAGAATTTCAAATGTATTTATCTTTGGAAAAGTAAAAACATCCTATTTTGAGTCATGGAGACAGAGCGGTAACAGAGAAGGCCTTGTAAAGCATCCAGAGAGGTATGCCAGAGGGGGGGAAAAAAACACAAAAAACAAACAAAGTGCTCAAATGAATCCTTATAAGAGATGCTATTGACATCTTTTTAAAAGGTTCTGATAAATCAAAATAGTTTTTTCATTGAGGTCTGACTCCCATCAGCTCATGTGTGACTCATTTAAGACTAAGAATATTGGTGATCTGAAAATTCTTTTCATTATAGAAGCTTCATCTTGAACATGTAGCAGTGAAAAAGTCACACACACACACGGCAGGGTTAGCAGGTAGTAGGACTTTTGATATTCAAAGTAAATGACGTATCACCAGAAGAACCAAGACATCTGAAAAACTACGGATTTTATACTTCCAGATTGCAATTACAAAACTACGGAATAACTAACTATGTAAATTAATGAGGTCATATTTACCTTTCTTACGAGGGTCAGTAAGACTGGGGAAATTTTGCTAATTCCAGTCTGGGTAATAGATTACACATTATAATCCATAATTTTTTACACTAGAAGTTCCAACTCAGTCATATACTATTATTGGTCATTAGCATGTCCATAAGAGTATATTAATCTTTGTTAAACTTAAGATTCACTTTTGCATCATAAGTACAACTACAGGAATTTCCCACAGTTACAGATAATAGTTACAGTACCTGCTCCTCGTTGACAGTATGAGTTTGAATTTGGGTTTCAAGTGCTTTAATTTGACCTTCAAGATGTACCTCCCGTTCTTTTCCATTTTGAAACAGTTTTTGGGATTCCTGGAGGCTGAGGGCCAAGCCATCCTTTTCATCTTATAAGAGAAATAAATATTTAAGCATCTTGGGAATTATGAGAGGAGTTCTACAACAAGCCTTTCTGGAGGACTTTTCATTTGGCATCTGGGTGTGGGAGTAGAGTATCTTAGTGGGCCTCCTCCCTCAAGCTAATGGGTTGGAAGAAGCAGAGTAGACTCTCCAAGAATGCAGCCAGCAACAACCAGACCAGCAGAGGGGCAGGGAGAAGCCCAGTCATGACCTCCTGCAGCCTCAACATCCTAGTATAAAGAAACACCACTCTACTTGCGCAAGCAACCAGCACCATCACATGTAGTAGGGGACGGGATAGAGGAAACAAAATAGCATCTCCTAGAAACAACCAAGGATGTCAGCAGACTGGTTACTGTTTGAATTTTGACCATTATTTTCTGTCTGCTGCTTGCTTTTTTTGCCCAACTTTCTTCCCACCCTACCCACTCCAAAAACTCCTCTCTTCTTTCCTTCCCCTCCCTTGCTACAATTCCCCTTTCCTCACTCCTGCCCCCACACAAAGAGATTAAGACAATAAAGTGTGTAGCTATCATAACCGAACACTGTCTTGGTTGTGTCTATCTCCTACCCTTTGTCCAATTTTTTATTTTTAGACTGTTTGGACTCTCTGGGGCAGGGACCACATTGTCCTGTATGCTTCTACAGGGTCTAGCAGGGCAGCTTCAGATCCTGATGGAAGCCTTTGGGTAATACTGCATCCATTCTCTCCAGGATGCTCACATTAGGTATCACCATGAAGTCTTTAGCCCTAGAGTGAAATTCTTTAAATATAAAATTGTTTTTAAATGTTTAAAAACAAACAAACAAAAAACCCCAAAGAGGTATTGACTTAGGCCTCAATTTGGGAAAACACTTAAAGTTAAAAATGGTCCTGAACAGTATACTTTCCTGACTCAATATTTTAATATGATAATGATGGACACAAGTAGTTCAGCTATCATTGCTCACTGCACCCAATTCAACAGACCTCTCTGGAACCAGCTGGTGTACTAACAGATCTAGAGGAAGCACTTGGTTACTATCCAGCTGAAAGTAAAGGTACTACAAAAGCAGCAATTCGGCAGGAAAGAGAGAGGACTCTCTTCCTTTCTACGCATGCCCCTCCTTTCCTCCCCGCTCTACCATTATTAAAATGACAGGGGCTATTTAAGTAAATCAATAATAAAGCAGTATTCTAGAATTGGGATCCAGATTAGTGTAGTGTAATTTATTTAATAATCACAGAGATTAGACAAGGTGGGTAATGTGTGTCAAACAGATGAGAAAGTACAGCAGTATTTTACCAAGATTGAATTTGGCTCTTCTTTACTGAATGTCTCTTTTTCTTTAGTTATCCATTTATCAGGTTTCTTGCACTTTCCCCTGAAATAGCTGGTAATGGCCACTGTCAGAGATCACTGCTCCGATCTAATAAGGCCGTTCCTATATTATTTTTAGAAGTACTATAAAGAGTGAAGAAGGTTTCAAGGGGGCTAAGTCTCCGGAGCATTGCACCTGTTTTCAGCGAGTGCACAGGGGGTTTAAAATGCCAGCAAAACATAATTCTTTAGTTGTTTCAACAGCTGATAGTATTTTTACACCCCCATTGTGTAAATGACTATAAAAAGGTGCAAAGGTGGGGGGGGAGGAGGAGGAGAATCATGCTGACTCTGAACCCAAATCAAGTTTGCAAGTACAATCAACGTATGTTGCGGTGTTTTAAACAGAAATTGATGAGCATGTTAAAAGTTAAAGTTAATAAAGACTGGGAGTGGCTGTGTCACTGCAAAAAGTAAATTTTCCCTCTGTTGATATTCACCCCTTCTTGTCAACTGTTGCGAATGGGCCACATCCACCCTGACTGAATTGGCCTCATTAGCACTGACCCCCCACTTGGTAAGGCAACTCCCATCTTTTCATGTGCTGTATATTTATACCTGCCTACTGTATTTTTCACTCCATGCATCCGATGAAGTGGGTTATAGCCCATGAAAGCTTATGCCCAAATAAATTTGTTAGTCTCTAAGCTGCCATAAGGATGACTCATCATTTTTGCTGAGACAAACTAACACAGCTACCCCTCTGAAACATTAAAAGTTGTTAGATCTCAGTAAATTCTAGAAATTAAAGGCCGTATAAACTTTTGCTTTACCTTTGACCATTGCAAGCTGATGATTCAGATACCTAATCTGCTGTGCACTCTTCTCCATCTTTTCAGTAAGTTCTTCCAATTGTCTCTCTCTTGCTTTATTAAGAACCTGAAGTTGAAGAATCTGCATATTGTCCGCAGAATCTGTTGAAGTTTAAAATATAACTACCTTTCAAACAAGCTAGCTTTTGATGAGTGCATAATATTCTTACAGTACAATTAGTCTAAAATAGATTATCAGGTCTTTGGGGCAGGAACCATCTATCTTCTGAACAGCGTCAGAATCTTTGTTGGTGCACAATATATAACTCCAAAACAGAGACTAATTATACAACTTGCTTTCTAAATAAAGAGCAGCAGCTCACAGTCCCACCATTAGGCCTGAATTACAAGATTAGCTAAAACTTCACACAACTATCAGAGCATTAACATTAGTGTACTTACTGTAAATTCAGAGTTCCATTCCTAGTCATCTAAAGATTTTTGACATTTCTCCACTAAGCCTATAGATCTGAAGCTATAAAACATTTATTGGACAAGAAGGTGAACCGTTCAAGGCCCAGGCTTGTAAGCAGCAGAGTGACTCCAAACAGGCGCTGAGCACCATTAGACCACATCTACACTATGAGACCTACAGGGTAGACAGAGGGTACGTCTTCACTACCGGCAGTATCGGCAGGTAACAATCAATTTCTCGGGGATCGATATATCGGTCTCATCTAGATGTGATATATCGATCCCCGAACGCGCTCCTGTTGACTCCGGAACTCCACCAACACGAATGGCGGTAGCGGAGTCGACAGGGCGAGCTGCAGACGTCGATCATGCCATGAGGACGGTAGGTAACTCGATCTAAGATACGCAACTTCAGCTACATGAATAACGTAGCTGAAGTCGAAGTATCTTAGATCGATCCCCTCCCCTAGTGTAGACCAGCCCAAAGACTACAATGATGGAAGGGGTTTTTCCATCACTGTGGGAACACCACCTTCCCCAGCAACCATAGCTAGGTAGACTGAAGCATTCTTCGGTTGACCTACCTGTGTCTGCACTGGGGCGTAGGTCAGCATAGCCACAATACTCAGGGGTGTGGATTTTTCACATCCTTGAGCATGTCAACCTAAGTTTCAAGTATAGATCAGGCCTTAGCTTCTCCCAATGCAATCAATGGTACAAGAGCCATCAGCAGAATAAAAGAATTCAGCCTTTACTCACGCAAAATCCTACTGGCCTACAATGAATATTATGAAATATTTAAAACTGAATATACTGATCAAAAGAAACGGTCTATTCTTATTTTCATTGTAATAGCTAGAAACTAGTACCACATCAATGAGCTATCCCTCAATAAAAACTTAGAGCAAAGGTTAGCATCTCTCTAAGGTATTGCTGTCTTTTTCTTTGTGCTCTTGTTTAACAAAGCCTAGGATAAAAGTCTTCAGTGGGACCAGGATTTCACCCCAGGATACTTATCCAAGCTTGAACTAGATAACACTTACTGTCCTCAGCACCCAAAAACTCCCGTTGCATCTCTTCAAGCATTTCATTTCTTCTTGTTGCATCTTGGGTTATTGGGACTTTTTGCTGAATGGCATTTTGATATGGTTTATATGTCACTTTGTAAGATTCCACAGTTTGGCCGTTAGCAACTTCAGATGCACCAAATTGCTGTTGTGACAACAGATTAAAAGTAAAGACAAGACAACTGAATTAAAGCTATCCTCATCTTGCACAGCAAAAGTATTTCCCCTTTTGGATTTACAAGGTTTGATTTAAAAAAAAAAAAAAAAAAAAAAGGCTCATTATTTAGACTGCATCCAGCAAAGCACTTAACTGTGTGTGTGTTGTGCAACTGAAATCAGGACTACACACGTTTTAGTGCTTTGTTGAATGGGGTCTTATTGGCAAAGCTTACAGTCAATATGAAATCAGCACATATAGTACCGCTTTGTGCTAATTATTCTATAAATAAAACCAAACGCTACATTTTTATGCTTCGAAGTTCAACTAATTAACTGAGTTACTTTAATATGATAAATTGATTGCAGAAGCATATTGTGTTGTAACAACTGGAGACAGAATCAAAGAAATGTAGGACTGGAAGGGACCTCGAGAAACCATTGAGTCCATCCTATTGCACTCAGGCAGAACTAAGTATATCTAGACCAACCCGACACACATTTGTTTAATCTGTTTTTAAAAACCTCCAATGATGGAGATTCAACAAGTAATGGAATAGATTAGTGAGAGAGGTTAACTGTCCTTATAGTTAGAAAGTTTTCCCCCATATTTAGCCTAAATCTCCCTTGCTACAGATTAAGTCCATTATATCTTGTCTTCAGTGGGCATGGAGGACAATTGATCACTGTCCTCTTTATAACAGCCCTTAACATATTTCAAGACCTCTCTCTCACCAATAAAAGATATTACCTCACCTACCTTGTCTCTCTAATATCCTGGGACTGACACGGCTATAACTACACTGTATACATCATGCCCCCCCTCCCCCACTCAGTCTTCTTTTCTCAAGACTACACAGGCCCAGTTTTCTTCTCTTTTCTTTTTTTTTAAACTTTTCTTCATAGGTCAGGTTTTCTAATCCTTTTACTATTTTTGTTGCTCTCTTCTGGATTCTCTCCAATTTATCCCAGCCTTTTCCAAAGTATGCTAGCCAGAATTGGACACACTACTCCAGCAGAGGCATCACCAGTGCAGAGTAGAGCAGAACAATTACCTCCCATGTTTTAAATACAAACTCTGCTGTTAATACCCCAGAATATTAGCCTTTTTCAAAACCGCACCACATTATTGGCTCATCTTCAATTTGTGATCACTATAACTCCCAGATTCTTTTCAGCAGTATTCACCAGTTATTCCCCATTTTGTATCTGTGCAGTTGATTTTTCTCTCTAAATGTAATACTTCGCACTAAATCTAGATCTTCTAAACTGAGAACAGCTAAAATAATACTCTAGCATCAACACTTAAATCATTAAAATACTTACAAACAAGATAAAGAAATGCATCAATATTTTAAATACCTTCAGATGTTCCTTTGGAGCATCTGGAAACTTAACTGTTTTGTTTTGTTGGTTATTTAATTCCTGTGTATGGCCATTTGTGTATGGTCTAAAATTTTCTGGGAGATGATATACATTGTTTTGTTGGCAATGACTTGGTGCTTTATACCCATCTCTGCCGAGATACACATCATCAGGATCCTCTTCACTCTGTCTATCAGAGTAGTCCTCTTTAATTTCGTAAATGCATCTTTCCTTGTCCACATTGAGCTGGTCAGTCCAATTACAGGCATGTGTTTCACCATGACTATTTCCTTGGTCATACAGGAACTGTTCAGGATACAAATTCTGTCCTTGTTCATAGCCCTATGAACAGATTAGAGATTTGATATTCTTCCTTACCTGAACTGTTGTCTCATGTTCTTTCTTCTTCGATTACAAGCTTGTCAGGATAGGCAACATGCATTACTATTTGGTTTGTAAAGGATCATATAAATCAATACTGTACACTATAAATTACTAGATCAAAAACAAGCATTCTGAATGAGAAGATCCTATTATTGGGTCACAGTTTTGACAGGAACTTACACTTTGGGGATTAGTTATCAGCGGATGATCTTTCCACCTGGCCTCATGCTCCCAGGGTTCATGTGCTCTATAGAGAGAGAAAGAAAATATACCATGAAACATCAGTAACCATACTGGGTGTGTGTGGGGAGGGGTAGTTATGTCCATGTTCTCAGAAAGAGAACTAGATTAAACTATTTAGCATCTACTCCATTTATTGTAGAACCTAAGGCCTGATTAAAGTTGTGGTATATTCCCATTGTTCGTAAAAAAAGTTAAGTTAAAGTTGTTTGTACACCATCCGCCCATAGAGGGAGCTTCAGCTTCACCACACTTTTTTAAAGCATGCAAAATGAATACCAAGAAAAATTAACTTTCTTACTGCTCTGCATCCTCATGTATGCTACAATCAGAGTAATTAGAGATCTGGTCTCCACTATCATCCAGCATGTCATGGGGAAGGTCTGTTAATAGTTGTTGCAACTGAAATCAAACAAATAATACATGTTACCTATGCACACATGAATACAGCACAATTTACTCATGTTCTTTTGAAAACATATACTTAAACTAAAAAAATCATACACATGTTAGAGACTGAGGAAATACCAAACTCACGTGAAACCCAATTTTCCCTCCATTGAGAAGATGCCACTCAGTTACAACAGGACTACCATGGCAACTCAGGGACACAGTTAGGTTAAGGATGCTTATTTGTTGGTGGAGTTACTACCCTAGTGATTTTTCTGGTAGGTACTTGCAGAAAGTGACTTGCGCTGAAGAGTCATCAGATCGAACGTCACAGAACAGAGCCTCTTTTTGGAGGGCTAGCTTGCTGGAACCTCTCTCCCCATGCTAAGGTGCACTCCTTGGGTGCTTACCTCAGCAGGATTAGTTAGCTGATAATAGGGGGAGGATTTAGCAGTCCTTCACTTGCAGCTATGAAGCATACAAAGAGTGGAGTGCTGATTACAGAGAGTGTCCCACCCAATGCTAGTATATACAGCAGATCAGAGTGCTGCAGTAATCAAAGATGTTCAAGCAGAACTGGGGACACGACAATCAGGCACTAACAGAGAAAATCCAACAAGCTCAAATCCAGGAAAGAGAAAGTTGTGTTGCCCTTGTCCTAGTGGCAGCCCAGAAGGAAAATAGAAGTGGCCATGATTAATGTACTCAGTTACTGTATATCAAGAATATATAATGAAATCAGAATTGTAACGTGTAAATGTGTCACTTTCCCTACCTAATACGCAGTTTACCAGAGTACACTCAGCCTCAAAGCCTCTATTTCACAAGACAGATTTCAAGGTGATCTGACTGATGGTGAGAAACCATCAGCTAGATGACTGAATACATCAACAAGTCTGCCAGGGAGGAAACCAGTACAGCAACAAAAATGTCCTTCAATATATTGGTTAGTGATTTTACTGGCCATAACTAATCTTGAAGGTCAAGTATACTACCCACTCCAGCAGGTGGAGACTGCTGATAGAACAATGGCAGGCTAGGTATACAACATATCTGGAAAAATACCTTGTGTATAAATTGTACATACTGGCGCATAAGGTGAACTTTAGGAAAGAGATTTGTCCTTATTTCTGGGCAAGGCATCTCTCTTAAGAGAGTCAAAAAGGGTCATTCCTGTGCATTTAGTTTAGAAGAGCATCGCCAATGTGGGCACTAGAGTTGCAGTTGTTTGTCAAAGGCAGTTATTGCTTCCCAGACTAAAGCTAGTAGGTGCAGCAGTCAGAGTATGCCATGCATGCTGTTTATTCACAAGTGAAGGCTATTTTATTTAGGAGGTTGACTGTTTAGATTAGCGCATGGGGACGTTATAATTTATTCTATATTTAAATACACACCAGTCAAACCAAGAATGACTGTCAGCTAAAAATTTAGAATAGTACTTAGATTGTGTTTTCCACTTCCAAAGTACTGTACAAACATTAACTAAGCCTCTCAACTCTCTCCTGAGGAAGGAGTTGTTTATACTGCAGCAGTATAAAAAGACGCCACTCCTCTAAATAGGTCTTAAAAATCATGAGATCTCCCTTGGCATGTTATTTATCCAAGCTTCAACAAGCTAAATCACCTCAAAGTTTTTAGGAGAAAGGTACCAAAACGCATTTTAAATATTCACTGTCATGTTATCTTTCCCAAAACAATCTACCCTGATTTTCCCATAATTAGTCATGCCCTTTGCCACATAAATTAATTCTAAAAAATAAAATCATCTTCTGTACTTACTTGGAGTAAGGAATCCTGTATAGAATGTACCTGTTCTTCCAAACCTTCAGAAAAGTTTCTGTATATAGCCATATATTGGCCCTCAATTGGTAGATCTGGGCAGTACATTTTCTTTTTCTCAAAAGGATACTGGGAAGCTACATAACATATAATCAGTTATTGCATCCAGTGCCTGCACTCGAACTTTGTTCTTCTCTAAATTAGCAGTCTACCCATACTTGTTAATTAGAGCAGAAGCATCAGCTGCTATACATGAAGTACAAAAAAAAAAAAAAGAAACTATATCTCAGAGTAGCAGTTATTACCATGCCAAAAGATAAAATTAGTGTAACACCCCCCCCCAAAAAAAGCCCCCAACAACCACCTTTCAGATCAAACTCTCCCAAATTGCTAAATCTCTGTTTTAAGAAACCATTAACATACTCAGCTACTTCCTAAGACATGACACATATAAAGAGGAAGGCTGGAAGTGAGGGAAAATATCTTTCTAAATACCACCACCTCATCACTTAAACCTTGGTTTGTTTCCAGACACTCAACAATATTATGAACCAGTGATATGAATCAAGCACCTTTTAGTCTTTCAACCTAAGACAATACAATATAAAATTATAAGTAATAACTCTGAAGCCTCTAGCAAAATACCAAAGAAAAGGAAGAGAGAAGAGATGCCTTCTGCTGTATTCAGACTGAAAGGACAAACTTTTACTTCTCTTCAAAACCTTGCTAGACTTCAGATATTTCTCTAGCTTTATTGTTTTCAGCAGGAGATCAGAAATGGAAAGCAGCAGAATTCAAAGTAGCAAGACTTTCTTTTTCCTTAACTACAACCGGGAAGTACTACTACCTCAGCAATTTTACTGGCCTCACCCTGGGCAGGGACTTAATTCTGGCAGAAGGAATTGAAGTGCAATGTGCTTATGATCTAGTATACTGAACGCCAGCAGCAGAAAGCTGAGCACCCATCAAGAGTTAGTACAATGAGAATCTCTGGTAACTCTTATGAATTAGAAAGTCATGGGACTCCAGGAAGGCTGAGGTAGTGTAGCATGGCAGTGGGAGCAGCAAGAGCAGTAATTTGATGTTAATAATTGACCTTTCTCAAGACAAAAATCACTCAAAGAGGACTTTATAGATATAACAAAAAAAAAAAAAAAAAAAAAAAAAAAAAAAAAAAAGGCAGGTAAAAATAGAAAGGTTGTTTGTCTCCCTGTGAGCCTGGTTCTAATACAGACTGGGACTCTGTGACAAAAATGACTGCCCAAAGTTTTGAGAGTCTACTCCTTGCTTGCTGCACTGACGGGCATATCCCCAAGAAAAAGAAAGCAGCTGCCTTTTTCCATTTTACCTACCACATGTGCTAGACAGAGCACGTGACTTAACAAGATATTCAGGGCACTAAATAATCTTAGCTGGGCAGGGAGGTACATTTTTTGCTAGAAGTACTGGTTTTTTTAAGCTTACTTCACAAAACCTGTTAAAAAGAGGTGTCAGGACATCATTTATGCCTAGTTATGAGAAGTGCCATGTCTTTGTGTCCCCTTGCCCCTCACACCCCACTTTTTTTTTTTTATAAAGAGGAAAAGGACCCACCATATTCAGTTAAGACCTAAAGCAGGACAAAAATCACATTCCACATGCCGTAAAGTCACAGAAAATAATGCTAATTACCTTAAGAAAAGTCCTGTTTGCCCAAACCTAGAATAAGCAAAGCCATCCAGGGGGATGGGAAGACCCTCACTTATAACTATGTCTGAGAAATAATGACATGGACAATTACTTTGGTCTGGTATTTACAAGTTTTCTTGTTGACGTTCTCTAATGCACAAGGAAATAGAACTGGGCTTATAAAACAAATGCTATAGCATTAAATAGCTAGATTAAACAGATGTCAAAGCATCATAAGAAACACCTAACACCTAGTGGGAGATGAAGGAAAGAATTCTGGAGCATCTGGAGTTAAAACAGAAAGGAACCAATAAACCGTGCTTATCTGTTCAGGCCTGTAAAAGACTGGGTTCCATTGCACGAACACCCTCTTCTCCCAACCTCCAGTAAAGCAGCTGCTCACCAGCAAGTGCTGGAAGAAACTTTTGGGTTAGTGTGACCTCACCCCAACAAAGACATTTCAACAGTCTAGACCAGAGGCTACACCACCACAATCACCCTTTCCTGCCAATAGCTACAGCAACAGAAAGCTCTCAGGTAAACACCAAACAGAAGGAGAAAACAGCCCTAAATAGCTTCAATACAAGGAAAAGGTCATCTGCCAACAGCTCTTCCGTATACTATTCATGAAGAAGGGTTTGCCAACTCTGCCCCTTCCCACATCACAACACCAATGCAGTATCCTGGAGAATGCCACACAGCTGACACACCCTAAGTAACAACAGTATTGATAAAAGCAGCAAAGAATCCTGTGGCACCTTACAGACTAACAGACGTTTTGGAGCATGAGCTTTCGTGGGTGAATACATGCAGCTGATGAAGTGGATATTCACCCACGAAAGCTCATGCCCCAAAAAGTCTGTTAGTCTATAAGGTGCCACAGGATTCTTTGCTGCTTTTACAGATCCAGACTAGCACGGCTACCCCTCTGATACTTAACAGTATTGATAGATTACTACAAGCAAAAAACAACCCATCCCCCATCCAATCCTGCTCCTTCCCAATGCAAGTTTTATCTAGAAGAAACATCCACAAAAAGTGCAAGCACACAGTGTCATTAGATACTACAGCCAATCCAGAGCAACTTCACATGTATATGCACATAGATAAAGTCAACTCCATAACTTAAGTTCCTTTTAACCAATGCAAGACCACATCACATTTATGATCTCATCACCTGTGAACACCCTAACTGGATCTGATTTACCAGAATCTGGTTGCCTAATACTATGGGCCCAGTGGTAGCTCCCCTCATTTCCTCAGGCTAAATGAGTAAATCACAGACTCTAGCATACTAAAATGAATAAGTAGCCATTCTATTCCAAACTGGCCTCAGATACAAGAGTCTAATCAAAGTCTTTCAAATGTGCCTAGTTACATCTGCAGTTCTGGAGATAAGCCCAACTTGGGTCTTGCGAACATCTGAGTCTTTAACCAGAAGATGTTTCTTCAGAGAGCTGACTGAGATGCTGTCTAACATGGTACTAAAGTTCTCAAAGACTCAATCAAGGAGATCTGCAACATCTCACTAACACCTCTAATATGATGGCCCCAAACCAGCTCTCTCACAGGGAATTTCCAGCTTACACACAGCCATTCATAACACAAATCTGACATTATAAACAGTTCCAATCCAATAGGTGCTTCCTGTCCCTAGACAGATCACCACATCACACAGGTAAAGATCATAACCGTCCCCAGTTCCAGGAAAGAAGCAGTAACAATTATAGTCAGCTTCCAAAAGCTCATGGGTACAGTGAAATTAAAGAAAGCGCCACTCAACAAAGTGGCCAAGTAAAAAAACTTGTAGTGAGACACTACAAATACTCTGACCTCTGCCTTCAGCCCTCTGGCACCAAAGCACCCTCTTGCCACATAGATCCCTGCAGTTCTGAGGCAAAAGCAGCAAGCAGCAATACAAATTAAGAGTCAGTGGAAGCAAACATAAGCTGACACAAAAAGAGTTCTTCCAGATAATACACCGTAGCAATGGTATACATCAAGAGAGCTTACATCACAATAGAGATCTCTTAAAAAAAGATCACCCCTCACTGAAGTATATGGAACATTAATTGCTTTGTTGATCTCAGAATGTCTTCTCTCAGTTCAGGAACACGGCATCTCTCACTAGAAGAACTATCACTATCCTTATCCAAGAAGAGTGGTGCAGAAGCTACTGCTACAAAGAGAAGCAAAATAATTTTTGGGTATCAAGAGGTCATTAATTGTTTCCAAGTCTATTCTTTATTATCAAAGTTTAGATAAAGCATAGAACACTTCATCATGGGACAAATACTGCCTCAACATCTGCAGGTGCAAGAAGCTCCCCCACACCACAAAACAAGTGTGACCAACACACTCAGACTCTGCCCCTTTTAATTAAAAGGATAAAGATGAACTTTGAGAACAGTTCAACTGCTACACAACTATAACAACTGCTGCCATAAATTCTCTTCTCATAACCCAAAGACAGACAGACAGACAGACACACACACACCATTCTTTAAATGGCACAGTTCACAATTCTCCTAAAACAACTGACCTTGGGAAGTCAAGAAACATGCCTTCAGCTAGAACAAGAGCCCCAAATAAAATAAAAATGAAATAAGATAAAATAAAAGGAACTAAAAACTCATCAGCTGTTTCTAGTGAGATCATAAGAGACACAAAAGTAAACTCAGGCAGATTGTGATGTCACCATAATCTTATCTCCCCTGACAACATTAAACCTTATTTTAAAAGTAGCTGCTGAAACTTCCAGAAAGAAATAAAAAGTAATTTATAACTAAGACAATAAAACGTAAGTTCCCTAAATTTACCTTTGGCTAGGATACTGAAATTAACACTCCTAATTTTTCTGAAAAGTGTTGCAGTGATCAAAGGACCACACATCAATTAAGTAGTAGTATTACAGAAATGTAGCAACTGTAAAGGTCAGTCTGTGCTAAAGAACTTTACCATAAAACAATATTAGTGTCCACATACAAGAGTGCTTGTAATACCTCATAAGGTATCACAAGAGCCCATCATGTCTATAGATAGTGGACCCCAAAAGGGAGTGGGTGACACAGCAAAACCTGCATAGAGATCAGAGAATATTTCCTGATTCTCTAGACACTGTATGCAAGCTGTGTTGCTATTTGTTTGTGCTGTGTGTACTTGGGCAATGAGATATCTAGACATTTATACTGTACTCCTCTCTGTCCTAACCTTTCATCAGTTCAAGATCTGACTTTTAAAACAAACAAACAAACAAACAAACCTGGCAGTAAAGATTTGCTTCTTAATATTTTTTATCTATTAAAATGATTTACATTAAATATAAGTTTACACCTTAGATTGTCAATTTCAAATTTAATTTGTAAATTGTTTTTTTTAAATATAACCCTGTACTTAAATTTAAATAATCTGATGATTTTTATTTAAAGATATATTTCAGTTTTTAGCCACCCTGAAAGCATCCAGCATGGCCAGACAAGGGAGTGCCTGAACTCCAAAATGAAAATATTAAAACATATTTTTGTCACACCATCAAGCTGGTGACCAGAGTAGAAAATATTCCCCCACTCCTACCAACACTTTAGCCTCCTAAGTAAGTAATCCTAACCAGGGGAGAGGTTGCTGAGAAATAACCACAGTTCCCAAGTGATGGAGGCCTTTAGTTTTGTCTCATCATGTATTGAAGGTGTGCAGTTCTCGCAAAAAGTAGGATCTCATCTTTCTTGACATTTGGTATTATTCTGTTTAACACAATGTACTGTAGTATTGCATGCTGTGCTCTCATGAGAGCCTTGGGAATTAAAAAATTCAAATTTATAATCCTTCAAAATAATTACAACTATGGATAAAAGAAATGAAAAGGAAAAAGTTAAACAAGCCTTCAGATTTATATCATTTTTTTGCTTTCACCTCTTGCTCTCTTGCATAGTCCTCCTGGTCATATTCATCTTCTTCTTCATGTTGAGTTTGCAGAGCTCCACTGTCAAAGTCAAGTGACATTGTTTTCTAAAAAGGTAAAGTTTTTGTTGTCCAACTTGTTTAAAACCTATCACAGGAGGAAGAAAACATTACATATGAGCAACAACAACAATCAAGTGGACACGCAATATCTTCAAAACACACACTGCAACTATCAGTGGATTACCTTAATCTTCCACTGTAGCATCTCAGTGTGTTAGCAAGACTTTTTAATTTCTAAGAATTCTGTGTTGTAGGAATTAAAACATTTAAATAAAGAAATGTTTAGCTGTTAAAGTGTTTGACCTTTAATCATTACATGAACATTCAAATGAACAGGTTACTTAAGATAAATTATGTTCCTAAGAAGTATTTCAAAAGATTTGGCCTCTAGGGCATTAGTATGTATTCATTCAGTGTAAGTGGATAAATACTATCTTCTATTACTCCTGGGGGCAAGGTTTTGTTTGTTTTATAGTTCATGTAACTGACATAAAAAATACTGGAAGTATGCCACTACCAGAGCACTGATACAAACCATAATAGAAGCAAAAAAAAGTCCTGTCAAAGACTTCTGACCATCCTTAATTAGCTGTTTAGGATTTAAATATTTTCTGATCAACTGTAAGTGGCAATAGCAGAACTACTACAGCAGCTTTTACAGCACTTTTATACCTAGCCTCCCTCTGCTTTTTTTTGAAATATAGTAGTACATGTTGTATTCCCACCCCACTCCCAAATAATAGGTTTAGTAAACGTGTAATTCCCAAATTAAGGAAAGCGGATGACATCGCATTGGAATCAACAATATAATGTTTTACACGTAATTACTTTAACGGTGTTTATACTTAATCTGAGTATTTCCTACAGCACAAATAGCATACATCCCAAAATCTCCTTCAAAATATGCATAAGGTTACTTGAGCTTACTAGTTGCAGCAGTTTTTTTTTTAAATCATCTCTACTGAATAGCTCTTGCACCTGCATCTGCAACTACTGATAATTTTCCCAAGCAGCAGCAGCAGTGAAATTGATCCAATTCTTGTCAGTTTTCAATGCAGCTATTCAGAACCCTGCTGGTAGCAGTAACATTGACAGAAAAAAGTGGGTGAGGTAATACAGTATCTTTTATTGAACCAACTTCTGTTGGTGAAAGAGACAAGCTTTTGAGCTACACACAGTTCTTCTTCAGATCTGGTCAGTCCGAAGCTTGATAAAAGCAATAAAGCAGTAAGCAATAAGCAGTAAATAAGGCACTGAAGCAGCCTGCAGAATGAGGATGACAGCAGTGCATTAGTTTAGCTTGATTTCAGGAAAGTGATCTTTGTAACAATATTTTTCTCTAAAAGCCTATTGTATTACATTTAGGTTCTAATACCTTCCACACCACAGCATCTGGGCAGCTTCTAACAATACATAAACGAGAGGATTAACATCTGTCATGTATGGTTCAATTCTTCTCTCCCTTCTTTGCAGATGGAGAAGTGTGTGGAGAATGGTGTTTTGGTAGAAATGTTTTCTTATTTTTAATATTTGAAGAGAAAATATCGAATAAGCACACCTTGCGCACAGAACTAAAAGTAGTGATGTTTGTGACGGTCATTCTAAGCTCAAATCCTGCATAAATTGCTAGCATCTACTCACCATAAATACACGTAATTTTTGAAGTCCTGTGTACATAATCAGAGTGCACACACTCATCTTTGAATCATAAACACAAATATAATAGCTTCTCATCATACACATAGTACTAGATCCATTGGCAAGCCTCACTTGTCTAAAGCTACTTCAGGGTTGGCAATGCTAGTTAAGAGAAAAACCAGCAGCTTGAAAATCACAGCTGGGAATTTTCTGAGAGACTTAGGGGTGGCACCCACAACATAGTTTCAGAGACATATAGATGACCTCTGAAATTTCTAGCCTACATTTCTAACTGAAAATTTCTTTACCTACTATATAGTTACAAACAATAGTTAAGATGACTACAGCTGAAAGGTAGTAGGAAAATGCTTTGCTGTTCATTTCTTTGTTTTGTGAATTTCACAGTACTTTGTGTATAATCAGGTTCACTCTTTTGACGATGATCAGCTGGGATTGCTTCCTGGTGCAAAGTTCAGAGGAATCTGATGTTGTTCTAACTTGCTAGAAAGATGCTCATAAACCACTGTGACAACAGAGCCAGATTTCAAGTTTCTTCTTTTTTAAAGACTCAAGATATCATACCCAGAAGTTGATTTCAAGAACAATTGAGCTTTTTTAAATCAACTAAAGTAGAGCGAATTCCTTTTGCTTCTGCCAGAGCAGCTCTCGCTACACAGCAATGAGAAAACATCCACTGCAGCCACCAGTGGCACGCTACACTGGCTGCAAGGTCACTCCTGAATTTCCTTAGCCATTGGCCCTAAACATGAGTAGGGTTTAAGAATCTTTAGATTTCAGCGGCCCGGGATCCTGCGAGTGGCGGTGGGCGCTCGCCATCCCCACCCTCTGGTGACTTCAGCGGGGCCCCGGCAGGCTCAGGGCGAGGGGGAGTCACTCGCAGGATCAGTGCCACCCCCAGAGCAGCCGGATGCACTGGGGGGGAGGGGTGGCTGTCCGGAAGCCCCGTCCCCACGGTGAGACCCGAAGGCTACAGCAGACAAGCCCGTGGCCGGAGTTTGCTGCCCGGTCGCGCATCGCTCTCCGTGTTCCCACGGAAGCGCCAGCGCTGAGGAAGGCGGTAGGAGGCGACCCCCGGAAGGGGCGAGGCGCCGCTCGCTGCGGCCACCAACTAGGGACCTACCGAGCCCCGCGTGCTGGGAACGGGGCTTCTGAGGCCCGCGATCGGGGCAGGGAAGAGGCAGGTCCCGCGCTCAGGGAGGCTCCCACTCCGGGTAAGTCCCCAGGAGAGGAGCAGAGCGGAGCCCGCACCGATACTCACCAGGGGCCCCAGGACGATGCAGTTACTCGCCTTCCATCAAATCCCACCCGTAGCCTTCCGCGTGACACAGCCTAACCCCCTTTGAGTGATAGCCGAATCCTCCAGTCAGCGACCAGGCCTATGTTCTCCTCCCTAGCGTGCTCCGCTCTGGGGGCGGGACTTACTTGTCTTCCTCACTCAAGTTCAGTTGCGTCGCAAACGCCAGTGTTTGCACTTCGAAAGCAGGCGCGGGAAGGCGCGGGAAGCGTTGCCGCTCGCGGATTGGCTGGGGATCTTAGCCAATAGCTGTTAGGGGCGGTAGGGTTCTAGTGGACCTCAACTAGCGGCCAGTCCTTTATCCTCCTTTTTGCCCCCACTGTGCATCCCAGACCTACAGCTGGGAGGGACCCTAATAGTGAGGGGACGTGGGACATGCACACACCAGGGGGTCTTCCATGTAGTTATGAAAGCAACATGTGATGCCGCACCACAAAACATGGCAGTGCCATAGCAACACAATGGCACCCTGACATGGCAACAAGACATGACAGCACTGCAACATGCAATTGCATCACAGCAAGAGCCCATGACCATCTTAGGCTGAAATATGCTGGCATCGTATAGCTGCCATGTGATGAGAGTTCTGAAACTGATTTTGAGATTAGCTGTTTGAGTGCGGCTTGTGGTTGATTATGAAATTGATTATTGCTTGATTTCTTAATAAATCTCTGTGGGAGACAGGTGTATGAATAATGCTGCATATCACATGCTTGTACTGTAACATTTCCCCATTCACTGATATCACTAGCTGATTGGGACATCCATTTGTCCCTTTTCTGAATGGTAGCATTGGCTGGAACCTTACAGATTGGCTTCCCTATGGAGGGCACATCAGTCAACATATATTGAGTCTGGAAATAAGTGGCACCAATTCAGATACTTTAGGGGCAGAGGTCAAATTCCAGTCCTTCCTCTGGAGAGACCACTTCCTGGTCCCTTCTCATCCCATTCTTCCTTCCCCGGGGACCCATGGCCTGCCTTAGGCCTACAGTCTCCCCTTTCCCTTATCCATACAATGCACGTGCCAGTTGTTCCGGGAGCTGAGTTCTGAGGGGAGGTCTCTGCATTCTGCTGTATTAGAACACACCCCATGTGCCAAGTCACACCATCCCTTCATCTGGACAGAAGGGCACCTAGCCAAATCTGAGTTGTATTTTAATCCCATGTGCCAGGTCACAATCCCACTCATGGAAATTTCCTGTTTTGGGGGTGGCCAGGTCAAATTTCTATGATGTTGCAGCTAAAAGGACACTCTAGGCTGCTCCAGCAGTGGTCATATTGATTAGCACAGGTCCACTGCTTAAGAATGGTCAGGCCATGGCTCGCTGGTGCCATATAAAATGTTGAACAAGTACAAAAATCTTGTGGGGGGGGACATTTGCCTCCCCAAATGGTGCAAATTGCTGGGCATATTTTAAGTGTAGCTGGTTTTATTAATACACATACACTAGTCTGAAGTGGTAAAACAACATTCAGGGCAATCCCCTTTTTCAGCACTTTCAGCCCAACACCATTGCTTGAATCTCAGAGAACAAGTCTGCCTCAAGAATTGATTATAATCAGAAACCCATGGCAAAAGCCAAACTCTCCTGCTGCTCAAAGAACTCCACAGGTACTGCCTGTACCATAAATTTGCATAACAAAATTAACAACACAGAGGGTCTTCCCAAGTATGGATCATTTGCTCATCTGCTAAGAAAAAGAAAATGTGTAACCCTACCACCCGTTAACACCTTCCAAAAACAGTATAATTCCACTGCTTAAATCAGCATTAAATCATATAAACTTCAGAAGTCCTGATAGAGACATACTGAGGAAGGTAAGAGCACACAGATATTCGTGTGTGTTATAACATTTTATTTATTGAAATTATCCAAATACAAATTTTAATTTGTTCAAGCAAATTTCTGTTATTTCAGTGGAATCTGCATGCACTTTGATGAAGGGACTGAAATGCTCTGCATTTCCAGTGTGGTTTTCTGAAGTACACCTGTGTCCTTCCTCATGGGTCTTACTAACATCTTCATAATACTTAGCACAGATAGAGCTTTACATGCATTAACCAATTCTTACAACCTCAGTTGCAAAGTAATATCCCCATGGGCACAGAAAGGTGAAGTGACTTGCATAGGCATGCTTGCCAATTCATGCCACAGACTTTTCTCAGAGGCTCTGACATGGTTTTCAGGGAAACTTTCTAGAATTCTGCCACTGTGCACAGGATAATGTACTTTGTACGCAGTAGCTGGCACACAGAGAGGGTCAGGGACCTATTAATACACAAATGATAGAGGCCTCTCTGTTTTTTAGAAAAGACGAACTGGAGTTCTAGTGAGTTAATCTAGAAAGTACTGGTATGTCTTTTGTCAGTAGCATATGGATGTGTTACAGCAGCACCTGAGTTGTATCTGTAATCTTCAGGATTCTTCCGTTTTCTCCCTTCCACAACAACAGATTCTGAGATATGACTTGATTATTCCATCAATGTACATTTTAGCCAGCTTCTTTTCCCTCTTTTCTCTCACAATTTTGCTTCAATGACACCCAAGAGAAGCCCAAGCCATAAAGTTTGGGCTCTGAGCCAAATTTTCCTAAAGGGTATGGACATTCAATTTCAATGTGGAGGTTTAAGTCTATTTCTAATCAAGCTATAAATACTACACCACATGCTAGATATTTTTCTGCATACATCTGTCCATGAAGGAAAAATGAAAGTCTTAGGACAGTCGTTCTCAATATCAAATTCAGACAACTCTTCTTCCTGGCCCCAGAACCCCAAATGCTTTGTTTTTCGAGTCTTGGGAGGCTTTCAATTAATTCTGGCAGAAGTGGAGTTCTACACACTCTCACTTTCTACCTCCTTCCTTCTACCTCCAACTTTGAAGAGGAAACAGAGCAATTGCATGCAGTTCTCTTTCACACACAAACAGCCAAAGGGTTCTGTCTGCTCCCCCTTCAGCTTAATTTGCTTGTATTGAGTAAGTTACGCGGTGGCTCTCTAGCTAAGAGGGAGAGTGTGCCGAGCACCAGTCCAGAACCTAACACCACTTTGCCAGCAACCGTACAAAGCTCTTCAATGACTCTTTGGGGCTCTGATCCACAGATTAGAACCTTTGCTGTGAGCAAACAGAAGTAACCGTCTTCAGTACTGAAGGCACAAAATAGGAACCATGCCAGACAGTTATCAAGGCAATCAACTACAGACATTTCAAAGCTTCTCCTTCCTTCAAGGTGTGTATGTGATCTTAATATTTTCTCATGACTTTATTACACGAGACAAAAGATTATAGCTTTTTCAGGCGTAGAAACTGATGAAAAAACAGGGGAAGTCATTTCACACTGCTTAAAAAATGGCTCGTCAAATAATCAGATTTTCCCTTCAATGGAAGACTCTCAGTTACCAGGTCTTTTATCCTATATATGAGCCTTTCTTCTTTCCAGAAGCAAAGATATCTCTGTAACATCCTATAACATGTTCGTATTGAATGGAGGACACAGAATTTCCTTATTTTTAGTAAAGCTCACTTACCACAGGATAATGGAATTGAATTTGGCAAGGGGTAGGTACAGTTGATTGTGCCAAAAGGCATCACTTATTTTAAAACCAAGAAAGGATGCCTTTACTAGAGCTGGGATAATTATTTTCCACAAATAATTTATTCCCCTAAAAGTGCAGTTTTGATTGCCCCAGAGCTATTTGTAAATTTGTGTAGTTTTTTTCTACTCAAAAACAAATCTTTGTTTTGATTTTTCAGAATCTCCAACAAACTGAAAAATCCATTATTCGGCCAGCTCTAACCCTTAGATAACTCCCCACAAAGGCCTTCAGTTCCACTTCCACCTCCTCTCTCCTATTACTCATTGAAATACTGCTCCTTAACTACCAATAAACTATTTACTCTCTCAGATACGTTGATTACAGGTTCGTTCAGATTTACAGCATTTATTGTGACAAAACAGAATATATTTTCTTAAAAAGACATTTCAATATTTATGATCAAATGGAATCTAAGTAAGCAAGGAGCAGATATCACATCATTTTGGAGAAAAAGTTTGTACAATAATCTCTAGAACATGCCAAATTCAATTTTTTTTTAAATATTTCCCCCCTCAAAATGCATCATTTGTCTCATTCAGTTTCTCTAATTTGTCAATATCAATGGAATCAATGAAAAATATATTAAACTTAGTTTTAAAAAGAGAGACATTTCCAGTAATTGTTGGCAATAATAGTAAAATTATATGCAAGACACAAAAATATTAGAATCTAGCATGCTTGCTCTTTGATACATTCTATTTCAAAATTACACTTCATTTACATATCTTTATTTCCATTTAGTAAATGTTGCATAATCTCAAATCTTTGAGCAGTCAGACAGTGATTAAAAAACTGATTGTTACTAAGGAAACAGGCAACCTTTCTTTATTGTGTATGCCATTCATTTTAAACATTATTTGCTATTAAAGTGCTATTATAAGCAAAATGAAATAAAGTTAGTGTCTACTGTAAGCAAGTGACATGTTAGTAATATTCAAATCATTTCTTTTGGCAAGTAGTTCTAAACCTACACATGTTCATGTATCCACTTGAAACTAATCCAATATAAATAATATTTGTTTCCAATAATTCCATGACTAAAAGGCACATACTAATGTCCCAGCAGTTTGTTCAAGTGAGCTTTTCCATGTATAAGTTTAATTGTGCTTTTAAATAGTTACTGATTCAGTATGATCTTGAAAGTGATATCTGTGCATGTCTTTTTTTCCCAAATGGATCCCTCACTCTCCAGGGTTTTCATTTTGCTAAGATTAACACTATATATATCTATATCTATATAGCTATGCATATTGAGCTCTATAGATCTACATAGATATACATATATTCATACACACACATAAAAAAAAAGTCTTCCATAACAGCAGCTGAAAAGTGCAGTTTATTCTTTCTGAGTTGGCTTTGTAGTAATGAAGTTGAAGAATAGTCAATGCAGTTTTCACAAATTAATTGCCTTGGGAATTTTGAGATCCAACAGTGTTATTTGTTGTATTGCATGTGTCCTGTGTTACTCTGTTTTCTCACTGGCTGTTTCAAGCTCAATTCACTTCCAGAAGAGATGATTGGCAGATTATTTTCCATGTGGTAGCGAATAAGATGACCCACACTATCAAACACATGGTCTTTGGTTCTGACCTTTAAAGAAAGCAAAAGAATTTATTTAAGTTTATTTTCAACCAAAAATTATCACTTTGAAGTCAACAGGAATTAAAGCCACTGAATTCAGCAGGATCAATAGACAGGGTTGCAGTGTCATAACTTTCCTACTCAGATCTGAACTTTAGAGTTCAGAATATGAGAAGCTAGCATGAAACCTCCAAACTGGATCTGATATCGCTGCCACCAGCCAGAAGATTCCAGTGTCTGGCTCACTGTGGTCTCCCCAAAACCTTCCCTGGGGGACCCCAAGACTCAGATTCCTTGAGTCTCACAACAAAGGGGAATAAAGCATTTCCCTTCCCCCTCCTCCCCTCCAGGTGTTCCCTCCCTGGGTTCCTGGAGAGATATACAGATTCGTGAATCTAAACAAAGGGATTCCACCCTCTTTACCTCCTCCCAGATTTCCCCGCCCTGGGTACTCTAGGAGATTCCCTGCTTCAAGTCCTTGCAACACCACACCGAGAAATCAAATATTTCTCTCCCCTCACCCAGAGGTTATGCAAATTCAGGCTTAGTAAATCTAACACAAAGAGATTCTCTCCTCCCCCCTGTCTTCTTCCTCCCACCAATTCCCTGGTGAGCTGCAGACTCAATCCCCTTGAGCCCCCACTAAAAAAAACTCCACAGGTCTTAAAAAGAAAGCTTTATATAAAAAGAAAGAAAAAGACATAAAATGGTCTCTGTATCAAGGTGACAATATACAGAGTCAATTGCTTAAAAGAAAAAATGAATAAACAGTCTTATCCAAAAAGAATACAATTTAACACATTCCAGCAACTACACACATGTAAATACAAAAAAACCAATATAAACCTATTGTCTTACTATCCTTGTACTTACAGCTGGGAAACAGAAGATTAGAAAGCCTGGAGACAGAGAGAGCACTCTCAGAGCCGAGAAAGAGAACAGACCAAGAACAAAGGACTCACACCCAAAACTTCCCTCCACCCAGATTTGAAAAAGTCTTGTTTCCTGATTGGTCCTCTGGTCAGGTGTTTCAGGTCACTGTTTGTTAACCCTTTTATAGGTGAAAGAGACATTAACCCTTAGCTATCTGTTTATGACATGCAGTGACACACACTTTAACAGAACAAATAGTTTAAATATTGTTCTGTTATCTGTTTTGCTGCTGGTTTTCCTATGTGCCAGCTAGAAGTAACACCTGTGATACCCTGTCTTGTGCTGGTTATGTATTCTGCTATGGTGACATCATACCCATTGCACAAGCAAGAGAGAAAGGGGAAGGTGATGGAATGTGTGCAGAACTGGGCACAGGGGCACACAGCTGTGAAAGGGAGCAAAGCCACAATTTTTTCTCCCAAGAGGCACTCCCTTCTCTCCCTCGAGCAAATGCTCTCTGGTTCACACCTGCCAGTTACAAATATCACTCAGGGAAGCTCCTCAAGCAGCTATACAGAAGTCCTAGAAGGTTAGATTTCAGGTGCTACAACTGACTCTTTCCATTATCTTTTCTGCATCTGGAAACCCTTTACTGGTCAATTTTATTGTCGGATGCTATCAGCATTTGATTATAGGAACATTTAATACTCAAAGGATGTGTTAATTATACATCCATGTGAGACAGCTAATTACAATAATGACCACACTCTTAAAAGTCTTGGGGTGAAGTCATAGTCCCACTGAAGTCATGGGCAAAACTGCTGTTAACATCAACAGAACCCGCATTTCATCCTTGGCAGTTTAATATGCACTTTGCCTTTGAAATGTTGGAGCAAACCAGTACCTTTTTACGAGATATTTTCCATACATGGATTATCCATACCTTGCCTTCAGGATCCACCAACAGTAAATGCTTTGCTTGCCCTCCTTGCAATCCACTCAATACATATTGACCAGGTGACGTTGCACTCTCTCGCACCAAAAAATCCCCATCGTTGACCAAGAGGGTCTCTGCTGCTTTCCTGTTTAATTTGTCATGGTAACAAACTTCATTCCTTAATTGTTGCTTTATTTGTGGCAGAACGCATACACTATCCATGTTGGTTGCGGCACGCTGCTGAGTAGCTTCCGGCAATTCTAAAATCAAATGAAAGGAAAGATGTTGGACCCTTCACTCAAAACTTCAGCATAAACACAAGAGATATAAAAATTTTTATTCCACTGAAACCCTGGGAGAGTCAAATGATTCAGATTTGAAGCAGTAATCAAACCCGTCTTCCAGATAGTCATAATAGTTAACATTTTCAAAGCCTTATGCACACAGTAATATTCACACCACGCCCCACCAAGCAGCTAGATCAATGGAAGAATTCCCCCACTTTACGCATGTAGAAACTTTGGAAAGTGTGAGATCCATTAAATAGTTAGTTAGTTCTCATGTTGCTAGGTAACAGGAACAGGGATTAGCCATTAAAAAGTTTGTTCTGATATTGTAGCGTTTGGGTTTTGTGTTGCAGTGGTTGAGTGGGGTGGGTTTCTCTGGGAAAGAATCACAAAGTTTGGAAGCTTAGAGGAGATTCCATCTTGCAATTGTATATCTGAATGTGGCATGTATTAGAAAGATGTTGTTTATATAGTCCAATGAACTACATACATACACAAAAATACTTCTGTAGAGATGCGTGAGTTGTAAAACATTCTGTCTTATACCAAAATCTACAGACAAAATTCTTGGTTTGTTTGTTTGCATGGTCACTTTTACCTATTGTATTATTAGCACATGCAAAATGACAAAACACAGTCTGATTATTTGTGATCTGATAGGTATTTTGTTTATCAGATCTTTCCTGCAAAACAAGGTTGTCTTTTGGCTACATTATTTAAAGATCTATTTTTTCATTCTTCTTTAGCTGGCACTGAAGAGAATGCCACATCTAATTGTGAGGGTCATGTTGAATAACTCCAGCTATGTACAGGAGTATAAGATATTATGACTGATACAGCCAGAAAGGAAGCATTTAGAACATGATGCATCTGCTAAGCAAAACCAAAATGTTACTAAACACGACAGTACAGGTGGGTTGCGATACAGCCAGTCAGGCCTCAAATGACTCATAGGCAACATTTATCTTAGAAAACTGACTGGTATCACTGTTTCAATGCAATTTTGCTAGCAGGGTGCACTCTGGCCTCTTTGAAGAGGGATTCTCCAGCACAAAGGGGACCCAAAGATCCAAGCTGGGAAAGTCTTCATGGCCAGAGGGGGTCTCTAATGCAGGTCTCCCTAGTCTCCATCCCCTTCTCTCTGTGTGGACCCCAAGCCAATTGCATAAGTGGTTCAGGAAAGGAGAAGAAAAGAAATAAGGTGCAAATTTTTAACAGTCAGAGTAATTGACCATTAGAACAACTCACCTGTGGACATGATGGATTCTCCATCACTTGAAGTCTTTTAAATCAAATCTGAATGTCTTTCTGAAAGATCTGCTATAGTTCAAATCAAAGTTATGGGCTTGATGTAGCAATTACTGGGTAAAGTTCTCTGAGCTGATTTATGTAGGACATGAGACTAGATGAGCATAATGGTCCCTTATGATCTTAAAATCTATGAAATTGCAGCAGAGGCAGTTGACCTCCCTTGGGTCAGAATGGGTAAGATTTACATGCAGAAGACCATCTCATATCTTGAGGACATGATATGGCCCTACGTTTTCAAAGCAGCTTCAGGGACTACCTGTCATTCCCTGTGAAAGTTATAACCCTATGCATTCTATTGCTATTGATCAACTTCAGAAGACAGAAGTTAGATCTACCCATTGCTTGTCAATATTTCTAATCTTTGGTGCTGCTTATCCTGAATTTAACAGCCAAAAGGGGTGTCTAGCAGTTAGAAAATTTTTTTCCCCTCCCAAATTATTATGGAGAAAACAGATTCCTTCCCCATGCATTCAGGTGACAAAATCCTCATTTCAAGGCTTAGAAAAAAATGTCATTGAAATATGAACCTACTCTCATGACACAGCGGGCTCCCATAGACCTGGGCTGATGCAAGACCTCTAGCTGTGTAGGCTGTAGTTTGCAGGGTCTGAGTGTTGATGTAACAAGGGTCATCAAAAAGATCCATTTTGCAAGCAGGTTTCAGTAAGGATACATCTTTTTTTGCCTTCAGTGATCTTTCACTATAGTTACCTGTAATGAATAGCAATACAGAATCATAGATTATTAGGAATGGAAGGGACCTCAGGATATCATCTAGTCCAACCCCCTGCTCAAAGCAGGACCAATCTCCAAATCACCCCTTCAAGGATTGAACTCACAACCCTGGGTTTAGCAGGCTAATGCTCAAACCACTGAGCTATCCCTCCCCCTATACATTGTATCTTCTTTTTTAGCTCCTCATTAACATCCTATTACGTTTCTGGCTGCACTTTTCCCCTCACCTCCTTCTCTACGCACTCCCTATCCGTGGCCCCACAAAGTCCCGGGACCTCCTGGTCAACCTCCTCCTCGCCCTGGCTAAAAAGGCCATCCACACAACCAGGGAGAGGAGGTTGGCCGATGGAGACTCCGGTGACTGTGGGACTTGTTTCCGATCCATGGTCCGTTCACGTATCCGGGCAGAGTTCCTCTGGGCGGCGTCCACTGGCTCCCTTGACGCCTTCGAGGAGCAGTGGGCACTGTCCGGGGTTCTCTGCTCGGTGTCCCCATCAGGCTCCCTTCTTATGACCCTTTGACCTCACTCCTGTCCCTGTTCTTTTATTAGTTGTTCCCCGGAATTAGTGGGTTTCTGAAGTCCTGTGGGTCCTCCCCTTAGGCTGGGGGGGATCCGTTAGCAATGGGCGGGCTTCCGCCCACCCGCCTCTCGGATATCCAATAGATACAAAGCTTAAAAAAAACCAGCAGCTGCATCTGGATGTTGCAGCTTTGACATTTCCACTTAAACCCTTCACGGACAAAAGAAAAATGTGCCAAATTATCTCATTTGGTCCTTATTTCTAAAAAGCATAATGTTAAACATCCTAACCATTTTAGAGTTAAAATGGGGTCATCAACACTGCTCAAGGCCTTGCTTTAACTCTGCTCCTACTGAAGTCAATGGTAAATCTCCCACTGACTTCAGTGAGAGCAATTTAGGCCAAAACTAAGTAATCTTGAAAACCCCACCCTGAAGCTCTCTGTAGGGTTCACTGAAAATTATAGGAGTAGTTTATGTATTTATGGTCAAAATACATAAAGTTTTTCTTAACTTTTCTTTAGGTTTCTCATCTCAGGGTTCCTAATGCCCTACTATTGAGTATGTGGCTGATTATTTTTACTGGCCCTGGATAATTCTGAATAAATTAACTTTTTGCTCCTCATTCAGGTGTAAAAATATCCATTGAGTCTAATGGGATCTCTGATCTCTCCTCATTTTGGGAGCAATTTGTATGAGAGCAGACTAAAAAGAGCTTGGCTTCTTTAGCCTAGCACAACAAAGGTGCAGAAGAGATCTGATTGCTCTCTGTAAATACATCAGGGTACACCAGGAAGACAGAACAGCTATTAAAACTAATGCACAAATGTCAGCACAAGAACAAAAGGGTATAAATTTAGGCTATAAACTAGAAGAAGGTTTCTAACCCTCAGAGGAGTGACGTTCTGGAACAGCCTCCCAGTTTTAAGATGAGTTTGTAAGTTTATCAATAGGATGACTCGACTTGAAGACTCAGGAGGTCCCTTCCGATCCTAATGTATGTCTTTATGGAGACACACTGCACATCCTCAGTTCTGTTGCAAAATCCTTTCCCCTCCCTAGGAGCATTTTGGGAAGAGGAGGGATTTCTTCCTTTCCCTGCTCCTGAAGGGTTGGGAGGTCAGAGCTGATTGGTGCTTTGTAGCTCTGCCTGGTGAGCCAGAGGAGTATCGCTCAGCCGAGGGTCTTAATTCAGGAGAGGGTTAACAGAGCAGCAGGGTATTAAGGGAATGCTATTCAGCTAGCTAAACAGTGACCATGTTTGTGCTATTTATCACATTTATTATTTGATTTATTCATCCTTCATATGGAGCTTCTCTTGCTCCTCTTGCTCCATTAGTTGCTTCTCTTGTAAACATGGCAAATGCAGAAATATTGCAAATAAAGAAATTTAACACCACCATGTGGGCAGTGTAATACAGTCCCTACCAGGAATTTTTAAAAGGGCCTCGTTGTGTGAGGAAAAGGATGGAGCCAAAGAAACGTGTCCAGTGCCATGTGAAGCCCAAAAAAGGAAGGGGAGCCTACTGATATCAGAGAGCAAGTTTCCCCACCATGAAGGTGACTTGGAGCTTATAATTAGCCACACAAAGGGAAACCAGGGAAAGCTCAAGTGAAGAAACAGAGTAAAGATCAGATTTGAGACTAGGACCCCTTTTAACACTGGAATCAAGGCCACAAACATGCTCCCTCTGGAATGTTACAGGGACGCTGACAGTTCTGACCCTGTAATGCATGTGTATATTCTGTAAGAGTTGGGTCAGAGCTAGTTAAGCAGGGGAGCATCTTTCTTCCTTGCAGGAGATGAAAGAAAATAAAGTAACAAAGGGCTACTGTATGGTGTCAGGACAAGTAAAATCAGTAAATCCACCAGGCGGCATAAAAATGGATTAACACTTCTTTGAAAAGTTGTAAGACTTTTTTGTCTGCCCCTCAGCCGGGGAACTATTCATGACCTAATACACAGAACACTTTTCTTTATTATATCAAAAATCTCAGCATTTCCAGACAGTCTGGCTTAATTGAAATCTAGATATGCAGGGGAAGGAAGACATAGCACATACCCACAGATTTATTTTCTTCTGGACAGTTTTCATATACGTTGATGCATTTTGGGCTGCCAGCCTAGAAGAATCACACAATTTACTCTCAGTTGTTAATAAACTTCAGATAGCATTTCAATATAAACCATACACTCCAGTGATCCGTGGACAACAAATTTCTCCACCCCCTCAAACAATAGTCAGTGCTGATGCTTTACTTCACATTGGCTATTCCAATGACGCATGTCCCAATCCCCATGAAGAGTCCAAGCTCCACAGCAGTCAATGGAAGGCTTAGAAAATATGGGTACACAGCCAGTCTCTGATGGATGGAAGAGAAGCTTCGTTCTATGTTTGCATTTTATGCCATGTTTGTAGCATGTTACAGAAACAGTCTTAATATATTGACTAGCAAAGCATTAATACTCAACACACTAGGAACAGTAACCCTTCCTCCTCTAATGAGTAACCCCTTATTTTGATTTTATTCCTAAGGATATTTTCATGAAGACAGAATCTTGGTTGCCAAGCAGCAGCTCTGCTTCTGGGACCAATTCCTCACCTGAAATCATAACCCACTGTTCGTAACATCACAATTAGTTGCTAGGGAGATGACTTTGATGTCACAAGCAGGAATCAGATTTCATTTGAGGAATATGCGGCAGGATTAGATCAACTCCTAGGCAATGAAGCTCCTGTTTTCATGCAAACATTGCTTGTAATAAAAACAGGGAGAGACAATACAGACAACATGGCATGGAAGCAGAATGGTCACACTGTTGTCTGAATGGCATTCAAGAATTTTCAAGATTGAAAGGAAGTACTGAGAAAACACCACCTGGGTTGGGGGTACAAGGAATAAAGTCTCACAGCTGTGAACCAGAGTTCGGTTACATCTCCTGGGGTTGTGTTGTCCTTCCTCAATAAGCCTCTGCTGCAAAGCCACAAGCATAACTGAGACATCCTCTCCCAGCCCCACTCCTGGAGGTTTTTGAATGCAGTCTCAGAGTTCTGCAAGCAGAGCCACTGGTGGTACCCACTTCCCTATGCTTGGGAGTGCTGACCAGTACATACTACAATCAAGGGAACTATCCCAGTGAGCTCTTAAATCTGCTGGTTTCACTCCCTGATTTTCTGAGTCCTGGCTGTGCCTGGGTTCAGGGTTTGTCTACCCTTAAAGTCTCAGAGACCTTTGGATCATTTGAAAGCACGCTGCATCTTGAAACGCACTAGAATTACTGAAAACTGCATCTCATACATGCAGAATGCAGTGCGGAGTGATGGCGTGATCTGACCATGGGACTGGGAGTTGGCAGATCCTAAGGGTTTGCAGGTGTGTGGTCTTGAATAAGCCATTTAAATCTATGACCCACTTTTTCCCCATCTCAAGAGATGATACCTCCCAGAGGTATGTAAGGATGAATCAGTTAATGTCGATAAAGTGCTTTGAGATTCAAATATGTGCTAAGTGTTATTAAAACTGGCCTAAAAACCCCTTCCCAAGCCAAGTAAGATTTGATTGTGGTTATGTTCATATGTTCTCCACCACAGTAAGTTGTTATCCCTTCCCAAGAACAGTAGTGTATAGTAATACCTGAAATAGACATGCTTACCAAACAGTATTGCTTTTCACATTGTATGGGACAGTTTTCCCTTTGGTCTGTTTGCACTTTCATTCGCATGTCTAATAGTCCACCTGTAGGAGGTTCTTTCCCTGGAATTTCATTGTAATATTCATGATCCTCCTTCTGTATATTCCAAGCTGATCCATCAAGATTCATCACTTCACTGAAAAATGAACCAGCACATGAAATGAACCATGTAATCAAATTGTTCTCAGGGTAAACACGTTCCATGAGTCTGTCCACAACAAAACTAGCCGTACAAATGCCATTGTTCCCAATGTTAAAAGCTGTTTGATTAAATCCTTTCACTCAGCTATTTCTTTATTTTCCCAGCTATTGCGATTTATTTTAATCACGCATACTCAGTTGGCAGGGTGGCATAGATATTTCCTTAACATTGGAATGGTCTGCATTCTCTTAGCAATGAAAATGATACAAGAGCCACTTTTGGCAATGTTTTACCCTCAGAGTGGACACTGTTCATTAATGCATTCACATTATAGACTCTGGGCCCAGTTCCTTTTACCTCTTATCTTGTCTGCATAAAGCAAGTGTGTGGGACTTATAAAGGGAAATTAAAACCTCATGTGGCATTTGGGCAGCAGTTAGATAGGCCTGGAATTGCTTTAGGAAATCAAATATGGCTACAACAAATACAGTTTTCCAGAGTGGAATCTAGTCTAATTTAAAAAAAAAACAATCAACAGAACAAGACTTTCAGCTGGAAGCAAACACTAAAGGCTTGTCTACATGGTGCAATAGTGCATTTAAGCGTGTCACATACTAACTGGCGTGTGCTCAAAGTTCCCTAGTGTGTGTTAACATAGTAGTGTTTGAAATGGGACTCCATTAATGTGCACCAGCGAAATGTGAGTGCATGCCAGTAGGATCTACGTGGGCCCATTTAGAATTCACACCGCAATGATGTGCATCACCTCATTGTGTAGACAAGCCCTAAATGGCATCATCAAAGGTGCACATTTTCCCGCATGCCATGAACCAAATGATGATGGCTTCAACATTCAGCTGATACACTGCAAAAGCAGGTGGTGTTTCCTGCACTATGCCTCTCCTCCAAAAATAACAACGCATTTGGAATCTTACTTCTCTGTGTAACAAGAAGATAATTGGATAAAAGGCCACAAGCAGGAAAGAGATAAAGTTCAAGTACTTGATTATGTGATACACAGGTCAAGTATTTGATTATATGATTCACAGTCGTTTGGAAGTGGGTGACTCAGTCACACAGCACTATCGAAGGGAAGTCTTCTGTCTGGGGACTGTTCTCCTGGACTGGCTGAAGGCTGGACTAAATAATCTAATCAACCATTTCCATTTCTAATTTCTGTGATTTACGTATGATGTAACCTAGCATGATTTCACAGGGAAGATCATCTTTATACTTATTGCCCCCTGAAGTAATAGGTTAGTATTAGAATGAGGAGGGAGAGAAATACTCTATTTAATAAATGAAAAATATAATTAAGATGGTATTGTTATTATTGTTGTGGGTTGGGTTAAACCTTACTGAAGCTGTGGGTATACAAGCTGCCTTTCTTCAGGATAATTATAAAAAGCAACGAAGCACCTTTATGGACTAGATAGTTGAAACTGTAGGGATCTTTACCCAGACCAAAGCCGCATGCAAGGCTGGAGTAGGAGTTAGCCTTGTGCCCAAAGGGAGTTCTGCTGTGAGTTGATAAACTTGACTAGGGGAGACCGATTATACCGGAGTGGTATGTCTGATTGCATGGGACATAAGCAATGGAAAATACAACAGAAATAGAAAGCCAAGAAGGCAGCAGAACAAGCACTGGGAATGTGGCCCTGAGAAAAAGACTAAGGTGAGAGGTTTTGGGGAGACTGCTTATCTGAAAGAGGCTTGGAACTGTGAACAAATAAACTATCCTCTGTTGTTTGAGTCTTTCTGTGTTCAAGGAAATAGGACTTTGTACATTCTTTGAAAATAAACAGAACTACGTCAAAGAAACACCTGACTCCATCACCAGCTTGTCTTCCTAACTGAAACAACTCACAAGATCCCAAATTTTGTCCAACAGTCCAGATCAAAAATGGGTAACATTTTTTAACGTTTCTATTGTGGTAGCACATAAAGGTCACAACCTGGTTGGGTCTCATTCTGCAAGACGCTGTACACAACATTATAAAAGGTAGTCCTTGCTCTAAGAGGGCAATGTAACAAAGACAATAGGATGTGTGCAGTTCTCAGCCATTCAGTAGCAGTGACCACAATTTGCCACCTACCTAGTGACTACCAGCTTGCAGTGTCCTTTACGTGTTGAAGCCGAGGTTAGTTTTGAATAGGGAGCTGAAGGAAGATAGTGACAGCTTTGCGGATTCAGACTGGGAGCTTTTCCCACTCATAACAGGCAGCACGGGAGAAGGCATGTAAGTGCTTGTCAGAGAAGCAGGTGATTGAGGCTGACATCATGGGCAGAGTGAAAGTGTGGATCAACCTTGCTATGATAGGTTGGAGAGGTGGGCGGGGGATAAACTGCAGAGGGCTTTGAAAGTAAGGACAAGAAGTTTGTGTCTGATGCAATGGAGATGGGGGAACCAACAGAGAAACTTAAAGATGGGAGAGAGGCAACAAACTCAGAGCAATAGGCCAAGATGATCTTCACAGTCATGTTTTAATAGACTTTAGGGGGACGAGGTTGCAGGCACCGAAGGCAAACAGCAGGAGATTAGAGCAGTGAAAGCATGCGATGATCAGGGCTTGGACCAGAGTCTTGGCAGCGTGAGCAGGAAGAAAAGGTTGGCTCTTGGAGCTGTTGTGCAGAAAGAAGTAGCAAGATTTAGACCTGGGCCTGTAACCGTGGTTCAAAGCTGAAGACAAAGCCAAAGAAAGCCAAGATGACGGGCTTGAGCAACAAGGAGGATGGTGGTGTTGCTTGCTGGGATAAGGAAAGAGGAGGGCTTTGGGGGAAACATCAGGCACTCGGGTTCTGGCCATGTTAGGTTTCAGCTGATGAGTGGACATCTGCAAGGAGATGTCAGAAAGATAGGCTGAGATTGTATGTGTCTCTATGATTTCTCTGCTGTGTTGGTCAGGGCATATGGAGGGGTGAAGCTAACTGTCTGACAATTCCCAACCTACTCCCTGCCCAGCTGCTGTGGAGAATGAGCTTGTGCTTACTCCTGTGTGCCTACACCAGAGTCTGCACAGCCCTTGGAGAAGCATTCTTATGTGCCCTTATTCCCATCTGCAGGCATATAGTCCAAGTAACAATCTAGCCCCTCTATTTTTAATAATGTAGCTAAGTGCAGAGCTCCAGGTACACCCTTTACACATTCAAATTCCAAGTTGCACTTGTGTTTATTTCAGTATGTGAGGCTGCTCTAAGTTAGGCCAGATAGAATTTCGGCTCCCAACAGGGCCAGAATCAGGAGAGCAGAAAGATGGCTAAGAGTTACCTTTCACCGCACCAGCCTCCTCTCTAGAGCTGCACTGAACATAAACTTGGAACAGCTGAGGTTGGAGCTCAAGGTAAGCACAATATTTAGAGAGCAGAACTTGCTCATTTCACTTACTCTGTCTCTATTTGGTAATGCTCACTCAGTTTACATGAGTAATTTAAAATAAGGCTATTTGGAGAGGGGAGAATAAGGCTGAATTCAGTTCTCAGTTACACTTGTACAAACGGGAGTGCATTAGAAGCAGGAAAACTTGGTCTGCTATATATTGTGTGTACAGGGTTGTTGTTTTTTTTTAAAATAAAGTCTGTGTGTGTCCGAAAGAATGCCATGCACAATGCATCTTCTTTAGGGGGTCAGTCCCTATAGCCTATATTCATCCTTAGATCAGAAGAGCAATAGTCAGTTTACTAGAAAACACTGTACTGACCTTTCATTGGAAGTAATCAGAGTAGAAGGATTCTTCAAGTATTGCTTGAATCGGAGCTCAAAAGCCTGCCCGATGGTATTTATTACATCCTGAGCCATTCCACTGGGACATTCCAATATATGGCATGCTACAAAGTGATGCAAAAATATTTTTAAAACACTTATGTATTATTTGCATTATAGCAGCAAGAACCCTATTGTGCTTGGTGCTGTATAAACACAGAACAAAGAGACACTTTCATAAAACATGTTCACTTAGCTTATAAGAAAATATTCAGAGAAAGTTCTTACATCAGTAAATCCAGAGATGAAGTATAGAGGAAATAGCTAAGTAATTTGAGAAGACCATGTTGATTTCACTTTTGATGTGTTAAGAAAACCACCCTGCATGTGTTTTAATTTTAATATAAATCTACAACTTGACAAAAGAATCTAAACCTGTGTTTATGTTTTCTGCTTTGTTTTTCTTATATCGTCCTTTGTCTCTCTTCCTCTTAGAGTGACTGCTATGCATTAAGAGTCAGATTTTCCAATAGCATTCATTTAAACCAAAAGTCCAAAATAAGACTTCAGCATGTTAGGCATATACTGGGCCCAGAGGTCTTCTGAAAATCTGTCCCTTATTTAGATGCTTAAAAGGAAACTGAAATCTTTGAAAATCTGCCTCCAATTTTGGGTGCTATGCATTTAAAATCTGGCCATGAACTCCTGAAAATCTGGCAGTAGGTCTCAAAGGAGCAACTCTTTTACAGATCAGTCACTAGATGGCACTGTGAGATCACTCTGGCCAGTACAGTACACTACATCCTACAGAGAACGGTAGACCATGACTGCCTCAGCTGCTACCAGCTTGCGGCCTAAAATGCAAGCCTCAATCTAAAGTCTACTTTCCAAATGGTAGTATAATTCACTAGTGCAATACAAACACAAGCACTGATTTTACAGTGGTTTTAATATGTTACTGCATTCATACCTGAATGCTTAATACTAAATGTCACTGAAACCACAAATGAATAGATTTTGGAGTGCCGCAATTCATTGACTTAGTCATTTTCTCATGTATCAGAATAAAGATGACATAGCTACAAAATGAGGGTCATAAATGTCATCCCAACCTTGCCTGGAAACGATTCCTTAACCATAGAGGACATCTCAGTAGTCAGTTGTTTTACATACTGTGATCACGTAGACTTAGTAGTCATAAGCAGTGATGATACCCAGAACCTCCAGCTCTAACAAACAAACATAGTTTCCTGCTACCTGAACTAAAGGGAAATTAGCTAGAGCAGTGTTAGAGGTTTTATCTTCTATAGGCCAGCCACTGAAGGGACAAATGCTCTCACACACACCTGAGCAAGTCTCACCAGTCCATCTGCTAGTGGGCTGCTGTACAAATTAGATGCTAGTCAGTACATTGAAGAAGGAAATAGAATTACTCTGACCACTCCAATCCCTCTTGTCTTGTCCCACTGTCTGCGTTTGCACTGCCTGTGAGATGCTCCTGCATAGTTGTGTCAGTCAGTATTTTGCCTGTTGCAGTGCCACCAGAATGGGGCTTTTTTTTTCTAAATCACAGTATTATTTTGTTAGCAATGGTCGTCAGTTGCTGGCTGGCTCCAAAATTTTACTGACGTGACCTGCTGTTCACTGTATAACTGTTCTTAAATAAGTAATGCAAAGGATGCAATGACGACCTCCACGGATGAGGCAGCAGACTGGTATTTAAACAGACTAGGTGAATAAAAGTGAAAGCACCTGAACTGCATGGGCTGTAATTCCATTAAGAGATTTAGGGAACATCAGAAATTACGAAACAAAAGTCACCAAAACTTTTTCCTCTCCTTGAAACTTCAACTGGAGCAGCTCAGTTTGCAACGGTGCAGGCATAAATTCCCTTCCTTTCAGCCAGCACAGAGGTTGTGTGCAGAGCTGCCACTCCTGCTTGGGAAGCCAGGAGAGCGGCAGAATGCAAGTGTCTTCTCATTCGTGGAGTTTGATAGTTAACAGGAGTTAAGTCACGCCTGAAGATTCTCGTTGCGGTACATGAGTAGTCCAGACAACACTATCACCCCATTGACCAAATAGTGAAATTATACTACAACCCTGAAATGGACAGAATATCAAGCTGTTCTGTATCACAGCACATTAAAGCTCATGTAACTACACAGTAGAGATAGGACAAAATACTTTAATCTGAAAATATTTTCATACCTCGCTGATTAACAGGATCTTTAGCTACATATGCAACATAGTCTGTTGTATCCTAAAAAACAAAAAAAACAAACAAATGTCTTTCAAGTGAATCATTAAAGCACCATTGTCAACAAAATAAATAGTATAAGTGAGCACAGAAGGATAAATTTAGGCTCTCCCTTCAGCTTCAGAAGTGATACTTAGTTAGATGCTTAGGAAAAGCAAACAGTAGTCAGCCTAGTGCATTGAAAGGAACAGAAATTTGTTTTGTATATTGAAGTCCTAATTCCCCTCCCTCAGCCAAAAATGCAGGAATTTCTTTATTTTACATTCTTTGTATATTTAATAAATTATACTCTGCATTCTCAATTCTGTTATTAGAAGAAGCAGTCGTTCAAGTGATCTGTCAATGGACAAAGTTGTCCTCTTCGCTTGTTATGCAGGTTCTAAAGCGTATTAGACCTAATTCAGAAGAGCAGAGTGCTCTCTGCTTCAATGGAAGTCAGTTAGCTCACTCCCTGTGGGAGTTCAAGAGCAGAACACAAACTAGCGAGCCAAGCACTGCAGATGGCAGATTAGAATTTTGCCTATTATGCAGATTTTTTTTAAAAAGAACATCTCCAAGAAGAACTAAAATATGAAATTCAATGGGCTGAAGTCAGTTCTCTGTTACACCACTGTGTAAATCCCAGGTAATTCCACTGAAGTCAAGTGGAGTTAGTCTGGATTAACACTGGTGTCACTGAGTTGAGAAGACAGGCCTAAGTATTCAGTCTGGTTGTTCCAGACTCTGGTCACGACTAATATTGAAACATTTTTTTTTTAGTACAAAACCAGCAAACGGTGACTGACATAGAAAAATAAAACACGCAGAGTATGTGCAAAAGCAAGAGAGCCAGTTGATAATTCAGTGTTGCAGTAAAATGGTGATGTAATGAATAGCATTATTTTAATAATTAAAGATGCATTTTGTTATCTTGGATCCTTGAGGCAAGGGTAGGGAAAGTGCACTTTGCAGTTCAAGGCATGGCTCTCTACAGAATATGCAATCAACTGGCTGGAAATAAAAGCCCTTGTTTGTAATGCCACAAGAATAATCATTTAATATTGCTCAATCAATTATGAAAGAAGTAGATCTTGGAGTCAACATAACTTGTCGATGTTTATTTTAAAAAGCACCCAAATTAACTGTTGTGGATGCAAATGAAACCAACATTTTCTTATTAAATAAATTTTGTGAACTCAGTTTCCTCAATTTCTCTCTGATTTTTAAAAGCTCAGACATAGTCTGGGGTACATTTTCAATACAAATTAGATGTGCAACCACAGTTAGCAATTAACTAGAAAAATACCAGATGTTTTTTGTTGTATCTTTACAAAGGTTACACACATTCATGAATGCCTTCATTCAGCACTGAAAGGCAGCCACCTCTGGAGTAGAACACAGCCACTATTTCACAGTGCATAGCAACATTACAGAGTTTAGATGCCTAACCCTGCAAGCTGCTGAACACCTTCCTACATCGTGCTAAGCACCTTATAGCATTGGGCTCTGGGACGGGAAGTGAGAAATACCATATCCAGTTGAAATTGTAAGAAAAAATGTGGTTGTAATTACCCAAAATGGCATCTGGCCATCAGGATTCACATCCTTATTCTTAAGTAAAGTGCCACTAGTGACCTCAAGTGGGCTGTACCTCCATTTGACATATCATGCAAATGTCTCTGGCTCATGGAGCCCAGTGCCTCTCATCCATGCTGGGGCATTCCTTCAGCTCTGACTGAGGCTACGTCTACATTACAGACACTACAGTGGCAGAGCTACAGTGCCATAGCTATGTTTCTGTAGCGCTGTAGTGTAGACACTTCCTACAGCCATGGAAGAGGGTTTTCCACTGGTTTAGGAACTTCACCTCCACGAGCAACAGCAGCTAGATCAATGGAAGAATTCTTCCATCAAACTAGCTCCAGCTGCACCAGAGGTTGGGTTGGCATAGTTATGGCGCTCATTGAGCACTGTAGTTATGTTGTCCTAACTTTTGAGTGCAGACCAGGCCTAAGAGGGAAGAGTGTGACCTACTGAATCACCAGCATCACCTTTTACAGTACCTTCTGTAGGTGTTCATCAGAGCTCTTCCCTCTAAATACCGACAACACCCACCCCTGCTTATTCTGTGAGATCTGATGACTTCACAGCACAATACGGCTTCAGGCTGAACAAATAAATAAGAAGGCCATGGGAATTCTGTGTCTAATTCGCTGAGCAGAGCACTGAAAATGTATCCCAATATTTTCAAAATGGAAAGAGTTATGCAAAATAAAGAGATACTGTATTTAGAAATCTAATACTTGCTAGAAAGTACACCCTATCTAGATTATCTAAAGATGGGCTAAAGCCGGTTTTTGAAAGTTAAACTATTAAGAAAACTGGTTACACTTCCATGTAAGTTAGTTAAATAATAGTGCCCTCCCCGAAATCCACCCAACACCCTCCCGAATCAAATGAACAAAAAGCCATAAAGCTGTTCCCAAATCAGATATCATTATTCCACGGTCTCTTCCATTTGAATTCAGGCAGCATTCAGCAGTGCAGAAAACTACCATCCAGCATACACGGTGTGTGACCTTTACTGGCAGGCAAAGAATTTGCATGTTACAGCAAAGTTAAGTAACTGCTGATGATATGATTCAGAGTGAACTTTAGTGAGCTGTGAACCTAAATTCAATGTGTTTTAATTAAAAGCAAAGAGGGACTTAAGCTGCAACATTTGGATCTGAACTTCCCCAAAGTCAGAAGTTAGGATTTAGGTCTTTGGATCAGCCCCATCTCTAATGATTCAAAGAACTTCAGAATAAAGATTCTTGGACCAAAGAATTCCCCACCACCTTTTATTTATATATATATATATATATATATAAAAACACAGCCAAGGTAATATTCCTATTTTCATACCTCCAATATTACCTTATCAGAAGGTGGTACAAGCAGAATTTCAAGGGCCAGATCTGCTCTAGAAAAACTGTGCTCATTGCCACACCAAAGGCAAGGGTCAAGGATGGCTTCAAAGGCACTTGGTGGCAGCCGGAGACCAGTTTGGCTTCCAGACATGGAGTAGCCTCAAGGTTACCACTGTAGTAGTAGCACCCTTAGGTCTACTCTGCTCGTCCAGGATTGCCAGAGCACAGCCTTCCCTGGCCACACCGCTCCAACCCCAGAAATTCCCTTACACCAAGGTGGCTAGGAGCAGGTCACAGAGTGCTAGCTCTGTTGGCTTTATACCACCTAGGGATTCTCTACACAATGGGAATGCCCAGCTGCCCACTTAGGGCAGCCTTCCATCTGCTTTATATTGCCTGATCAGTTTACATTTTCAAAGCCAAAAGGGAGAGAATGGACATTTATGAATAAAAGATGAGATTCTGGTTTACAATTCAACAGTACTGAGAAGGCAGTTCAGGAACTTCTACTTTCTCTGTCTCATAATGCAAGAGACAGGGGACAGTCAATGCAATTGAAAGGCCACAAATTCAAAACTGATCAAAGGAAATATTTGTCCACACAATTCATTTACATTGTGGAACTCATTGCCACAGGATGCTGCTGAAGCAAAGAATATAACGATTAAAGGAGACATGTATATGGATAACAAGAATATCTAGTTATAATAAATATTTTAAAAGTAGTTTAGGAAAGGATATAAATCCTCTTTTGCTTAAGGACCTAAGCCAAACTGTAACTATTAGGGATTTGGAGAAAACCTCCCTCTCCCAGGCTGCACAAATTGTCCCATTGCTGCCTACTGCAGGGTATTTTGCACCTTCCTCTGAAGCCTTTGGTGCTGGCCACAGCTGATGATAGGAGACTGGACTGGACGGACCACAGATCTGATCCAATTTGACAATTTCTATGTTCATACATTCCCATTTCTAGGTCCCCCAAATCAGGGCAGGGGGAACCATGGCTGCCGGCTTCACAGAATCCAAGGGCAGGTTGAGCTCATTTTGAAGACAGAGAAAAAGGATAAAGACATATTAAGTGTTCTATATATGCAGCAAGTCTATGCCAGAGCCAGGAATAGCACTTAAGAGTCCAAAATCTCAGTCCTCTGCTCTAACCACTTTCCTTGTCCTACGTGTAATGACTCAGAAATGTCAAGTACGGTGTAAGTGCAGTTTAACTGGAGATAAGAGGGGATGAAGTAGAGTAACTGCAGGTACTTTTAGTCTTGTAATTAATCCTTATGCTTACAGAAATATATCTTACAAATCTATACTTACTGGATCACCTCCAGAGGCAAATGAGATGGACTGCATGTGGTGGTTGGCAATAATCTGAGAAATACAAGCAGTCAGTTAGGAGTGTCCATGTGCTGTACATATAGAAAATACCAGATAACCCTGTAGAGAAAGTAATACAGGGCCTAGCTCATGAAAATCTGATCCAATAATATGCACATCATACAATTTTCCTATGAGAGAACTTAAAGATGGGAATACACCCAGAAACCATCAGATTCACATACAGTACAGCATGATCTTTGACTTCTTAATCCCCAGCAGCCATTAGGGATTTTTCAAAATGAATTCAGCTGTTGATTTTTTATATAATTAATAAACTGAATATTGGGAACTTGGGGCTACGTGAGGAGAGGGAGAGGTGGCTTTACAAATCCGTGATTAAAGCTAAAAGCCAAATGAGTTCAGTTAAATGTCACTGACAGTTATTCATAAAGGCACACAAGAAGTCAGCTGATGGAAGACTATTTTCATGAACAGGGCTCTCCGGTGTTTGTGGTCTGACGATATTCAGTCTCTACACTAATACAGTTCTTTTATTTATCATAAATCACTCTAGCTGGATCAGGCATCAATTTTTCTTAGGTTCATGCATTACCTCATCGCAATAAACACACAGTTCTTTATTAGAACCAACTGCAATTGATTAAGCAAGCAGGCAAACAATGGAATGTGGGGGAAATGAAAGAACTGAATACATTGGATTTTCAATTTACCAACATCCAGTAAATAGGGGTTAAAAACAGCAGCGAGACAGTGCCCTGAATTCCCGTAATTCAAATTAACTGAGAAAGCATTAGTACATTTGGGGCCAGATTCTTTAGCTGGGATTCGGTCCCTTTGCACTTCTGAATGGTGCAATTCCCCTGGGGTAAAAAGAACTCTCTGGTGCCCTGCACCTTTTCCTCTCCCTGGGTAGGAGACAGCCAGTGTGAGGGGACTGTGTGATGGAGCTCCACTTTGCCCAGGACTATCTTTCACTTGCACAGGGTCAACTCTACTAAAGACGCTTTGGCAATGGCACAACTTAGAGCTGCCTGGCAGCAGCTCTACAATGTGCGACAGCCAAGGCTGGCCCACAGAATCAGGGAGTTTGAACCTAGCTCCCAGATACCATCTGTTCAGTGAAGTTCTGCATCAGAAAATACTAAAACAGTTGAAACCAGGACAAAAGGTTAAGCACAACTAAGGTGGTCATCTTACGGAGCTGTGTTGCTATTGTGATCCAAAAATAGAATCACATCCCAGCTCCAAGTCAGACCTCAGCCCCATAGGCATCTAGCCCCACATATCCTGCAGAATCAGCAAATGCATGTGATAACTGACAATAAACACACATTAGCACAGCCTTAAACCAGCGTTGGACAACTTTGCAGTAGCCTTAGGGCTGCTCTACGTTTTGCTAGCTGCCTATGGCCACAGTATCATTGAGGCCATACCCTGGGGTTTCCAGGAGGGGGTGCTATAGGAGAGCCCCTGGACGTCAAGTCAGTCACTCTAGGGCAGCTTTGTTCCAGGGGAACTGCCAAAGCTCCCTAACATCAAACAGTCATATGACCCATTATTGTTATTAAATATTTATTTTTGGGAGTGAGAAGATATTCCAATCTGTGCTGCAGTCCTATTAGGCACCATACAAATGAACAGGCAGAGGTATATGCATAAACCCACAGAGACACTGTTTGTCAAGTGCTTAGGGATGCTTCCAGATAAAAGACACTATTATAAACACAATGTACATGTGACAAATGTCAAATTTCTCCACCGCTTTCTCCCCTTTAAATTCAGAGGCCAACTCTGGCTAATCTTTACAAGGTTTATAATCTAAACCTGAGTAGTTTTGCTTTCCCTCTCCAGCTCCTGTTCATTCTTAAACCACAGCTATCTGCATCTAAAAGAAGAAGAAAACATTAACATGGATGGAAGGAAACCTCAGAAAATAACTGACCCATAAAGATCCTACCTGCTGGGTATCAACATTCATCAAAGTAAGACTGCTCATAGAGATGATCAGTTTTATATTCATGCCAGAAAACTGAAGGTTACTTTTGCCAAGCACAGAAGACAGAAATTTAACTGGAGGCTATAAACAAAAACAAGAACAAAAAAAAGTACTTTAAACTTCATGTATCACAGACAGCCTTATACCAGGGTCAAGTAGATTTTATAACCTATTATTATCATTTCCAGAATCTGTACAAAATAAAGACACAGATGATGATAAGATGTTGCTCACACTCAGATGGGGCTTTTAAAGGTAAAACATACAGGCTATGATTAAAGTTTCTTAATATCTGTATGCAACATTCCTGTACATTAACAACCAACTAAAAACTTTAAAAAACAAAACACCAAAGAGTTCGTAAGTGATAAAGCTGAGTGAATAATTCATAACGAATAATTTATCCATTTAATTCTGCTTCTTTTCTTGGGGACAAAATGTTTCCGAGTCAATGAGGAAATTCTCCAATGTATTTGTTTCCCAGGTTATAACAAGAATGTGGTCAGTGTGAGTTACCCTCCCTATGACACTCTAGAGTTCCTGACAGAAACCTACTACTTCCAATTAACATAGTACAGCACAACATGGAGTGCTAATATCACTCCTCATTGAATCAATGAGTGATGGTGACCACTAGCCACTGTTATTCTGGTAGTTTTTAAACTTTTAATCAGGGAAAATCAATTAACTCAGTCTCCTTACCAATAAAAAACCCTCTGTTTTGTTTTTCAACCAAAACCTGGTTGTGAAAGCACTGGGAATTGGGAGATCTGGGTGTGAACAGAAATGTCTGGCAGGGTATTAACCTTTTAGGGCTCCAGGACACAGTACTATTATTGCTAATCAAATAATGAGTAGTTTTAAATAGCATATTGTAAATACTCTGTTTATAACATGTAGCTGAACTGAACTTGCATGAATTTCATGGTGGGCTGAATCCTGCTAGGGTATCATCTAACCCATAAAAAACAGCTATAAAAAGGAAAACGTGTCCCACTAATGCAATATTTACCTTCCGCTTTTTTATAGCTCCATTTGTTCCTGATACAGCTTCACACAGTCGGCTTATTGCTTCCCTGCAGAATAGAAAAGACAGCACAAACTATTGACCATTTAACAAGCATCCGCTCCAAAAAGGTCAGGAAACTGGTGATTTATAGTTACAGTTCCACCCTTAAACACTTAAGGCTCCTAGCAGTTATTTTGGTTTGTTTTTACTGTCCACAGTACATGGTGAACATTTCACAGGAGTAGCAGTTGTGTCTGACTAGATTCCACAACCGTCCCAGCAAGTTACACTCCCCTACCTGATGGCCAGGCAAGCTAGTTTGGGAGTATTCTGAACCTTACCATGACCAAACTCAAACTGGGATTCTCAGGGGCAGCTTCTACACTAGAAATTTTGAAGCCCTTTCCCAGGAGTGGTGGCATCAGTAGTGCAAGAGCTGTAGTCAGCCGTGCTAGATTTGTCTAAGTAGGAAACTTCTCTCTGTAAATCTCAGATGAGCCCATCTCTGTTTAAGAACAGTGTGCATGAGTTGCAAAATTAGAATCTGGACTTCAAAGCCTCTCCCCTTCAAGTGTGGGGTAGTTTGGATCTTGAGTTTTGACATGGTACATGGCAGAAATAAGGGACAGAGGGGAAATCCAGAGCTGGCTTCTGCTTCTACTTGTCCTCTCTCAAGGTTTTTCAGCTCTGGGGTATCAGTTCAGATTTCTTTCTCTAACAGGAATTTCCCATGGTAAAACCCCTTTTCTCACTTTCAAGTATTCTTTTTAGGCACTTCCCATTTATGAAAGCAGAACAGAAGGGTATAACTCATAAATCACTTACAGTGCTTACTGGCCTACATCAAAGACAGATAAATTACACACTTCTTATAGCAAAGTGGCATGCTGTATTTATTTTCCACACTTCAACAAAGAAACTTCTGGTTTAAAATCACTCCGATTATCACTTTTAACATGCAATGTAGCATTTAATTATCCTGATGCAGGATGGCACAGTTGCTGGGCAAAATAATGTATCTTGCTGGAGACAATGGAAAAAAACCAAACCTACTACAATGAGAGATGTTCAGCACAAGCACATCTTACCTTTTATCTGGGGACTGTTTTAGACAGCGTGACTAGGACAAAATGTCAGCTCAGTCTCAAAACAGCAAACGTTCCAAAATCAAAAATCCCCATCTTGGTAAACAATCAATAGTACATGTGAGTACAGTAGCTTAGCTATTAAAGGGCCTGATCCTGTAAAGTGCTCAGCACCCTCTGGTTTCATTGACTTGATGGAATTTAAAAGGTGCCAGGTACTTTGTGGAAGGTGCTTAGCTTCTTGCAAGATTGGACTCAGTTACTTCCATCTCCAGCTGACCTCTGGCATTGGGGTCACAGGGGAAAGATGATCTGTCACCCTAGAATGTTATAAACTAAAGATGTGTGTGTTAGTGCCTTTTTTGTATTGCATAGCAGATAGCTAAGTGCAGAGCTGTACTGTGCAGAAGGAGGAAGCTAAAACCCCCTTGAATTGCTTGCTCTGATTACTAGCAATTCAACCCAGTGTGCTTATCATCATCTGTGTGTGATGATTTTAATTGGCTCCTAAAATGAGATCAGTTTGTTCAGGCATTTTCAGAATATTCATCTAGCCAAAAAAAATCCTGAAAACATATTAATCACAGCAGTGCTCAGGGCCAGATTTCTAAAGCCCAGACTTCCTATACCGGGGCAGATAAAAGTCAAGCCAGGGGCTCGTTCCTGACCCCAGCTACTGTAGGACCATACACTGTAGCTCGTTCTCTGCTGGCTCTAAGGGTGTCAGTACTTGATGTTAATAACACTGTTGGCTTGGCATGGCTTTTCCAATGGTTTCATTTTTAAGGACTCCATGACATAGTCACAAAAGAAGAACTAAGTGAAAAAGGGATGCTTTGAGCTTAAGTGAGAAGAAACTTAGATGGGCTGTGATGACAGGGAAATTCACAAGGTGGCCACAAATGGAGTCCTATTGATAAATGTCTCATTAAAAACCATTCAACCCACATGTCATTTGGCAGAAGAAAAGAAAATCAATAACAAATTTCCTTCCATCAGTCTCTCCTCTTTACTGTATATTACCTACCCTGATTAGAAGCACTGATCTCGCACCAGTTTCTTAATGGAAGCAATGAAAGTAGATTTCCCCACATACACGTCTGCTTTCCCTCTGCCAGAAATGCAGAAAGCTACATAGCTCTGGCCCAGAGTGTTTATAACTTCTAAAATACTCCAGGAGTAATTTCAACTCCAGCCTTCTAGTTTTTGTAACAGAAGCTCATTGTAGTTTATTCCTTTTATATGTTATTTCACCGGAGGTCATCTTTTTAATTTTGTCTTAGTACAATTGTTTCTGATGTCTTGTAGGTGATGTGTGGACTTAGCATTGTGGGTCCAGTGGCTACGGTACAGGACTAGGGCTCAGAAGACAGGAGTTCTGTCCTATTTGCTCTATACATTCTATACAACCTTGGACAAAGCACTTAACTTCTCTGGATAATAATGTGGATAATAATACTTAGCCACTTTTGAGAAGCATTTTAAGATCTTGATTATAAGCCCTATATCAGAGCTAAGCATTTTTATGGCTATTTTTTTTATTAGAACTTCCTACTTCAAGGCTGAAGAAGAGAGGGATTGAGACCTGTATGCTTATGCCCCAGGGTGCTCATTGTAGCACTGGCACAAGATCCTTCCCCTTCTCCTCAACTCTTTAGACTGCAACTAGTTACAATGTGCTGCATGCTCCTTTTCCCAGAAACCTAATTAATCAGTGGCAAGAGTAATTCAGTTGTAGGAGACCATATCGCTCATGTCAGATTTTTGTAAACTCCTACTTTAGTACATCAGCATGCTGGTAAATGAAACAGCTCTTACAAGTTAGCTCTAATACATCATCTTCTATAGCAAATGGCAAGTGTCATCATTCAATCATTTCTTTATTAACATTACTCCTAAGGCCTTGCGTTAATGCATTCTTGTCATGTCTATGTCATATGTATCTAGCCTCCCCCCGCCCCCCCAAAAATAAAACCTTTACTACAACAGCCAGGACTTTAGAGACTGTCCCGGGTGAATTATAACTTACACAACTGAATTTCTATTCTTTGTCATTTCTCCTATGCTCTCCCAAGAAGAAAATATATCAAAAAGCCTACTGGACCCTTTCTTTGTTTTTGTTTGGATCTAGCCTCTTTTGACCATTGTCAGGAATGCACAGTCTGTAGCATAACCACCACCGCTCACATCTGGGAACTCAAAATATTCCAAACCACGGAGAGTCTTTTCCACCCACCAATGAGACAAACACACGCACATTTGCACATGCCTGAATGTGCACATTTGTACGAAAGTCCAGATGAAAAGAGAGAAGGTTCACATTATTTAAAGACATTCAGGAAACCCATTTACCAGTCATTTGATATGTAAAGATCCAAATGACCCATAGTAATGGTGAAGCAGGACTTTTTCATGATATACATATGTACCACACACACTAAGCCTCAGAAGTCAGCGCATGCAGCTACAGAACCACTATTCTGATTCCAATTAATCATTTGACACTTCACTGCTGCATATACGTTATGCCTGTATTCTTTTTTCACATGAGGATTATTTACTAATCATTATCTTATGAAGGATCATTATCCATTCTACCAATTCTGGTTACAAAGGCATTAGACTCGTGGTGTGTGTCTCTGCCTTGCATTATTTTCTTTTAAAAAACAAAAAACTGTTGTTACAGGCTGTCTCATCTAGGAGAGGTCAGGAAGTAAATTAAAACTTGCAAGTTCAATTTTGATTTTTCCATAGTCATAGTTTATTATTCAGAAAGGGACAAAGTGGGTAGGAAAGTTGGCTACCTTTGAGAGTGTGCGCGCGCGTGTGGACTCACATGCAGAGATACGTGCTGCAGGATTTTATTCCCTGAGAAAGCTCATTTCAAAAATAAAAAAATAAAATACAAATACAAAAAAAAAATCGAGAGTGAACATCAACAACAGCCAATGGGTTTCAGTCTCAGAGTCTAGTCCAATGAGTGCTTGTGGTCCATTTAGGAGAGAAGGCTCTTGGTACAGCAATAATGCTAATATGGAATTAGTACCAATGGAGAACAGTCCATCAGATAAATTGCCTCCTGGAGAATAATACAATGTCGATGATGGCTTTCAAGCTAGAGAAAACCAGACATACCACAGAACACTATCAATGGCAGCCTAAAATGGTGAGTAGCAAAATCTCAGAGTTTAAGAAGAGCAAGTAAACATACATGGAAACAACCTACAGCAGAACCTACACTTCAGAATGAGATACACACGTAAGGTACAACTTTGAAATAAGTTGAGCATGATATCTGAATGGGTCAGATCCTAAACTGGTGGGAATTCATATATATCACCATTGGTTTCAATGAAAGTATGCCAATGTACCAGCTCAGGATCCAGCCTTATGGGTTTTGAACATGATTGATGTTAACGTTCAATTGAACTTTCACTGTAAAGGAAATCTTGAGTAATTAAACAAACTTAAAGGGTATCAAGATTAAGAAGAAGAGTAAATTCAGCTGATATATTTTGCATGGAATGAAAGACTTTGGACTGATGAAAGTGAAAGACAAGGACATGTGCATTACAGCAGGCTAAACAATGCATTACCATAGCATGGGCCAAGCTTTTAGCAATGAAAAATGCCAAAACAATCACCTAGTTTAGAAATAATAAGCACTAAACCCTGCAAGCCATGGCAAGAAATGCAGTTGGAATGACCTATAAATGATTAATATGAAAAAAATGGTGAGATTCCTAGCCACAAAACCAACCTTTATAATGGTAAAAAAATGTTCATCTTGTATTCTAGGTCAGTAGTAAAAGAAAACAAACCAGCCTGACATCGTATAAATTAACCAATCAGGGTTATTAGCCTACCTCCCAGCAGCCCCGAGTTTCGCGGGACTGTCCATCTTTGAGCCCCAAACCCCCTGTCCTAGCTGAAGTGACTCAGATCCCACAGGGCTCATTCAGCTTAGCTCCCAGCATTGTGACCTGGGCCCTGGAGCACGAGGTTTCACTGCCACTTGTTTAGATTTGGCCTGGCCTGCCATCCACTCCCTGTCAGTGGGGCCAGGACCATGTGCACTGCAACGCCTGGAGTGAGAAGCCAAGCCCAGCCAAACGTGCTGGGCAGGAGCCAACCCTGCTGGGTGAGTGTGGAATGGGCTCTTTTTGCAACTGCCCTCTCCGTCAGAGCCTCCCATCCCCCAGGGCAGGACCCATCTTGAAATGTGGGGAGGTATGGACTAGCCCAGCACACTGAGGCTGGTTGTATAGCAAAAGACACAGAGACACTGGCCAAAAATAAAAAAACAAGATTTGGCAATAGATGAATGATTGGACTCTTCAGCCAGGACAGTCTATACAGAATGAAGGAGTCCAAAGCAAAACTGATAACAATAGATCCCAATTTTGTACTAGAAAATGAAACCTTGGGAGTAGCCATCCACCCAAGCAATTTTCAGCAAAGGGGACAAAGCACTAGGAGGATAATTACTCAGCAGTTTCCATTACTTGTACTGTTCAGTGTAGAACACCTACTCCCTTGTTTCATGTATTGGCTGCTGGGTATCCATAGATGGCATTTGAGATGATCTAACAACCTTTCCAATACATAAAATAGTTTCCTCAAGCTAGCCATGATATGCCTGGCTTAAATTTGAGTAATGACTTATTTTACAGCACACTAATATTGTGTTAAGTTGCTTATTTCAAGCACATCTAACATGTAAATTACATAATAATGACATACTTTTAAGTTAATAACAAAGTTTACAGCATATGTGGCTGCACATTATTTTGATAGTTATGAAAAATAAATATGGGATAACACCTCATTTGTATCCTAAAGTATTTCTAAGGTACAATACAATTCAATAGGGCAGATATAATTGCAACATAAATTGCATCATAGACTAGAGAGAAGAAGAAACTGTGGCTATACTCTTGCTATGATGAAATAGCACTTGTATTCATAGATTTCTAGAAACAAGTTGATTTTAGGTTTCTCTTTCAGGAACACATTTTCAGCTGGCATTAAACCAGGCTCCAATTTTGTACATGCCATATCACATACACCTGAATTAGTGGATGTAGATGTGATAGGCTCCCAGCAGTCCAGTCTGCATGTGCAAAATGGATGAATATGCAATCCTGTGGACACAAGAATTCGTATGTACATTTTTATACTCAAAATCTGAGGCTGTTCCTGAGAATGTGGTCCTTTATCACATTCAGAATGAAATGATGTAATTCCACTCTATACTCTACTGCAGTTTTTCTTCAACTGGTGAGTCACGGAAGGCAACCAAGGGGTTGAGAGGGATTGAAAATTTTATTAAACCCCACACACCCTTACCCTTCCAGGTTAAATATTCTCTATCAACCTCTCGAAACACACACAAATCAACTCAATAGGCTTATCATTGATATGTTTTTAATTCTCACCTTTTCTAATAAATATAAGGTGGTTGTGGAAATATTTTTTTTTTTACTTCAAATAAGGGGTAGCCAACCCGAAAAGGATAAGAAACGCTGTTCTACAAATCCTGGGGTTTCAGCATCTCTGCTGGATTGAAGGAGTCTGAATTTCTAGGAAGCTTAACAACAAGAAGTTTCTGCTAGCTGGCTGCTACAAACCTGTTGGGTGGAAGGCAACTTCCTAGCTGTGTGGGACTTATCTGGAGTTTGACTCTCTAGAAGAAAACTTGTTGCAGTTTTAATCTTTTTTTTTCTTTTCATGTAAAGGGAAGAACTCACAACAACAGTAGACCACTTTGTTTATTGTTTCTCCAAACGAGAGTAGAAGAAGAGACGTGGGCTGATGTAAGTGAATAAGAATGCTATTGAAATTTGCTTTTAAGCATCTAAAGGCCTGCCTACGCCATCTAACAGAAAGGGATTGTGTGGCTCAACAAAGTAGAAAGTAATTATCCAAACAAAGTCAGCCTTATTTAGCCAGCCATCCCTGTCACCCCACTGCAGATGCCCTTAGCCCTAACAATGTGGCCTGACCATTTTCAAGTTTACAAGTTAATGTAGCAATCCAAAATCCAGAATCTCTTCTCTTCTTCCCATAAAAGTCCAAGTATAATGTCTAATAATGAGCTTGATTTATGAGTGTGAGCTAGGAGATGCTTAACAGGGAACTAGCCAGAGGGCTCAGTGAAACCATGAAAATGCATGTTTATAGTACAACAAACAGGGGGCAACTGGTTCATGTGAACAAATGACAAAGATTATTCACTTTCCACAGAGTGCGGCCACAAACTAAAATCGTGGATCTGAACACCCTTGGACCTTTGAGGTGATTCTGCGACAGACACATTTTGCACCCAGCCCTTATTTTTATAATGGGAAGAACTAAAAACCCGTTGTAAACAATGCTGAACTTCGGGGGTGTTTGCATTCTGGATCCAAATAACTTGATTTGAGCGCAAATCTAATCTCCACTGGGGAAAGCATTTTGCCCTAGAGAACAACATGCACTAAAACCCTTATAGGGTAAGCACCACAAAGAAGCAAGGGAAAAAAACCCCTCTATTATTACTTTTTTGGTTTAAGTGTGCAATCTAAATATATTTTAGAGCACAAATATACATAACATTTTGAGGAGCATAAGAGGTCATCTGAATGTGTCAGACATTTTTTTATTTTTCAAACAGGCCAAGAGATTTATGGTTTGGAGTATACATCAATATCATGATAAATCATCCTGTTTCTAACCTTCCAAGAAACTGATAAAATCTACCCCATATCCTGTTCTTTCAGGCATAAGGCACATGACTTGCTCCGTTAATTTCAGTGGAACTAAATAAGTCATCCAAGATACCCTGCAGTCCCTTACAACATGCTATATGGAATGTTAGCCTTGTTGTGTGCAGTGAACTCAGTCAGCTTCTGAAAGCAAGTTCAAGCCTCTAGGATATATGCTGACCTTGACGCAGAATAGAATATGCACCGATAGAAACAGAAGTGAAGCATGAAAGTCCAGTCTCACAGCATGCACATGTTCACTTAGTAAAGGAGCAGCAAGGGCTTGTCTGTGTGCAAATTGCCCTAGTTTAACTAAAGGTGTGATATAAAATTGATTTAGCTAACTTGATGAAAAAGGGAACATGGACACTTTAGTCAATATTTAGCTTACGTCAATCAGGAAGAGATTTAAGCTACACTGAAATAAGTCAGTCAGACTGAAATAAGCATCTCTGTCCCAGTCTAACTAAACAGGACTAAAAACCTACATAAATTAAGCTAGCGCAACTTCTGTGGATAGCCAAGGCCTAAGTGCAGCAAATTCAGGGAAAAATTAAGCTAACCAGGATCCATCAAAAAGCAGAGGATCTCCAGATTCTTTTTTCCATTCTAGGTCTCCTTTCTACACAGTCTTAGGGTGAGATACGCCTCTAGGGGCATGTCTGCAGAGCAGCTGGGAGGTGTCAGGTAGATGTACATGTGCTAGCTCTACTGATGCTAACACCTAAATGTAGCAATGTGGCCGCAGTGGCACATGCAACGTGGCCAATGGCCAATGTACATACCTGGGGGTTTGGCTGGGATTGTACATGGGAGGTTAACACCGAGGCACTGCTTGTGCTGCTGAGGCCACATAGCTCTGCTCAAGCTAGCATGCTAAACATAGCAATCTTGTGTACATCTTGCCTAGCTGGGAATCACACTTGCCAGCTGCAACACAGACACACCCTAAGAGAATCCTGCGCAGAACTCTCAGTCCGGGGGAGGAAGGGAGGAGGTGGCTTTAAGACACCTCTGCACTGTCCCAATCCTGGCCTGCTCTCAGATTTAATCAAGCCTTGGGGAGCTGTCTGAGTTACTGCAGCCTTCCAGAGCTGCCACAGAGACTATAATACTAAGTACTATGGCCACAGCTTGGACACCTCTCTCTTACCCTCAGCCCCGCACCCTATGCCAGGATTGTGACAGGGTCCTTGGGAGGCAGCCTTACAATTGTCTCCACAGTTCCTGTGCTTGGGGAATCTTCCCCCAGCCATGTAAAGCAGGATCAGGGCCCCTATACACCATTCTGGCTCTTTCAGGGGGCACAAAGGGGCCTGAGCAGCAGCGAGGATTTCACCTTCACATTCTTCTTCGCCAGTCAGTTCCCACCTGCACGCAGACAGACTGATCCTGCCAACCACCCAGGAGAGATCTTTGTCCTCCTCCCACTCTGGAATCCTTGCACCTTCTGCCATTGAAGTCAGTCCAGCCAGTCTCAGCAGAGAGCACACCGATACTGCACAGCTACTTAGCCGGTTTGCCTCTCTCTCTGACTCCTTGTTACCTCTCACCCCAGGATCTTTCCTTCACCTGGCTCTGAGGAATAATACAAAAATGTCTAGCATGAAATCTGCTCTCCCTGCACAAAGTCTGAGTAAATAGGCTTTGCACAGGCAAAATCTGCAGGGAATGACACTCCATAGCACATGTATGTAGAAATTCTACATCACCTAGTGCCGCTCATCTGGTTCATTCATTATTATTGATCAGCACAAATGGAATGACCAGCGCAGTATAAAGACAATTCCTGCTTCTTTGTGCCTGTAACTGTAACCCATATATAGATACTTGGATACGTGGATTTTAGCAGAAAAGTCTGTCTGCAGAGCAGGACAACTTGACTAGAAGGGTCCAGAAACATCCAGACATAGGATGTGGCAGTTACTGGGCATGTTCAGCAGCGGTTTCTGAAGCTAGGCAGAGAGTTTTCACTAAGGGCAAGGAGTCTTGCAGCTTCCACACATTCACTGACAGCTGATCCAGTCAGAGCTCACCACAGGGAAAGTTTATAAATACTGAAGTTAAAGAGAGTCATGTAGACTTAGCAGCATGCAAGACCAAGGGATGTTGTCTGCTGTGGGGGCGAGGTCCCAGTACCATACCTGTCTGGATACAGGCTACAGTTCCTATTTTACAGCAACTGAGGAGACCAGTTGTCTTGTTATCCCCATGCTAGTTGTAAGGATCCCCAGACTTTTCTTTGCTGAAAGCCCCTGAAGAAGTGTTTGGAAAAGAACGGAAATGCTGCCATTCTTCTCAAGCTCTGAAGAGTCCAAGTGACACACACAACATATCAAGGCCACGTTATAGAAACTGAGAATTCATCTCTGAAAGAAGATCATATGGGAATGTGTCTGTGTGCGTTTAAGTAGAGTAGTATAAATGTTATGGTGAAACCTTCCATGCAAATATATGTAACAAAAGCAAAGTGGGAAAGTCTATATAATAAACAGTAGATTTGGTACCTTGTAGATTTTATTTAAGACGTTCTTTGTAAATGATTCCAAAGACTATTTACAGTGTGTTTTGTGTATTAAATACTTGATTGTAAAGAAGCGGTATGGTTTCCTCTCTCAAACTCTCTGGGATCTATTAACGCCTACCCGCAGGGCTTTACATACAATAGCCCTGAGGTTTAACTCTGTGTAATACTTTCTGAAAAGACAGAGCTCTGGCCTATGTTTCAGCAAAGAGTTAAGGTGCTGTACAGGAAGAAGGGGAGCGTAATAGGTAGTGGGTACGTAAGCAGCTGTGGAGGCATAGCTGAGGTGTGCACTAACTAGCAGATACACTGCTAGTTATATTCACACTAGCTTGGTGAGCATTAGTGAGAGTGCATGGCGATGAGCAGGGACTCACCCCCAGCTTGTGTGGATGAAGCTTTAGACACACATTCTGGGGCTGTATGGGCCCAATTTTGAAAAATGCCACTTTGTGTAGAGGAATGCTATCAATGCCTTAGATCAGTGTTTCCCAAACTTGGGACACCACTTGTGTAGGGAAAGCCCTTGGCGGGCTGAGACGGTTTGTTTACCTGCCGCATCCGCAGGTCCGGCCGATCGCGGCTCCCACTGGCCGCGGCTCACTGCTCTGGGCCAATGGGAGCTGCTGGAAGCGGCAGCCTGTAAGTCCCTCGGCCCACGCCGCTTCCAGCAGCTCCCATTGGCCTGGAGCATTGAACCGCAGCCAGTGGGAGCCGCGATCAGTCGGAGGACAGGGCAGGTAAACAAACCAGCCTGTCCCACCAGGGGCTTTCCCTACACAAGCGGCGTTCCAAGTTTGGGAAACACTGCCGTAGATTATTAAAACTGAAAAAACTTAAAATAGCCAATATTAGGGTTGCAGACATGTTTTAGGTTTGCACTTCTCTTTCACACACCCTGCAAGGGGCTGTTTTATTTTTACAAAATGTTCTCACTGGACTTTTTTAAAGTAATGGAAACATTTGTATTGCTAAGTTTTAACATTGCTCATGTTTACAAAACCTAAAGTTTGGGCCAAATTGGACTTGGTGAATTTCCTTTAAACAATTAGTTGCTCATTATTTTCCAAACAATCCATCAAGAGTTCTATTTTGTAAGTGTGATGACATACTCCATGGCATGCAGTTGTGAGATAACCTCACTTTTTGGCTTCTAGAGCTACCAAAGAAGACAATTTATTGGTCTGAATGCTAAATACTGACTTTCATGTGCCAATAGAATGGCACCTACTTTTTTGATCTGTGAATAATTAGCGCTAGGGAATTGTATTAACAACACAATAGCTTTTTTTATATACAAACCCAGAAACTGGGCTGGTTGTGTGCATATATTGATTATAAGTGAAAACAGCTTCTAATTTCAAGTATACACAAAGCAAGGCTGCATTAAAACATGGTCCACAGGAGTTTCAATGATAGACTTTTAACACCAAGTCAAAAACCAAACTTGGTTTTGGAATGTACGGACACTATATGGAACTGGGAAGCTAGTTTAGGTCACAGCAGAGAGGAGACGCTACAGCTTAAACAGCCTGGGTGTCAGCAAGAGCAGATGGATGGGATCAGGAAGATTAACAGCCTCAGGAGAAACTTTGCTGTGTTCTGGATGGAATGATGGACACCACCATGAAGGTGCTGCCATCCTTTTGAAGATGGAAATGGAGGTCCATCAGCATCAGACTTATGAGAGCCAGACTGAAAGGGAAATATTATATCATCACCCTGATTAGGTGCTATGCTCTGAAAAATGACAGTGATGAAGTAGTAAAGGACAAATTCTACCTTACACTATCGGCGGTGTTAGAGAGAGTACCACACCATGACCTAACTATCATCGTGGGAGACCTGAATGCCAAAGTTGGTAAGGACAACACAAACAACGAAGAGCAATGGGAAGACATGGGTGTGGTGCCATGAATGAAAACAGAGAGAGGATTGTTGATTTCTGTAATATGAATGACCTAGTTATCGGCAGAACCATATTTCAACACCATGAAATCTACAAGCTGACATAGCGTTCTCCAAATGGCAGAGATAAGAACCAGATTGACCACATGATCAATGGCAAATGGCGACGCTCACTGGCAGATGTGAAAGTGAGAAGCGGTGCAGATATTGGCAGCGACCACCCCCTTGTGAGAGCCTCCATCAAGCTAAAACTGAGAAGTGTGGGACGTAGACTTTATGACATTGACAAGCTAAAGTCCCCTGAAATACAGAAAGCCGTCATTCTGCAGTTAAAGAACAGGTTTCAGGCACTCGCAGACCTTGAAGAAGAGGAGGGGAATGCAGATGAGGAGATCAACAAGAAGTGGGACAAAGTAATAGCAATTTATAAACAGAGCAGTGAGGCCTGTCTAGGATACAGTCAGAAGAGACAGAAGGAGTGAATTACACCCAGCACATGGAACGCTATAGAAACTAAACAAGCCCTGAAGAAAAAAGTTTTAGACAAAATCCCAGAAGCTAAAGGACAAATACCACGAGGAGTATAGCAAGGCACACCGGGAGATCAAACGCCTTGTGAGAGTGGACAAACGACATTATATTGATGCTCTGGCAACACAAGCAGAGGATGCAGCTGCTCATGGGGAACACGGAACCATCTACAAAACGATGCGGTTTATCAGTGGTAGACAGCAGATGCCAGTAAACACGCTCATCAAGGACAAACAAGGCAACCTTCTAATAAAAGAATAAAAACAAGAAATGCACTGGACAGAGCATTGCAAAGAATTGCTGAACAGGGAGCCACCTAAAGAGGAAGCAAACATCCAGGAGGCAGAAGAAGATCTTGATATCAACACAGACACCCCAGCTAAGGAAGAGATCATTCAAGCCATCAAATCCTTAAAAAAAAGGATAACTTGAAAGCAAAATTATTCAAGGTAAATCCTCAGTTAGCAGTATCTATCCTGGCCCCTCTATTTACATCAGTCTGGGAAAGGGAAAAAGTGTCCAATGAGTGGACCACTGCGGTTATAGTGAAGATTCCAAAGAAAGGAACTGTCAGTGATTGTAATAACTGGCGTGGTATCACACGTGGTATCACTTTTATCTGTGACAAGCAAAGTATTGTGTAAGAGCATAGTCCAGCACACATCAGAGGCAGTTGATAGCATTCTCAGAAAAGAGCAAGCCGGTTTTCAGAAAGGGCGTGGATGCACAGACCAGATCTTCACTCTATGAAACATAACAGAACAATGCTTAGAATGGCAACAGCAGCTCTACATAAACTTCATAGACTTTGAGAAGGCTTTTGATAGGATTCACAGGACCAGCCTATGGTGCATTCTGTGGGCATATGGAATTCCTTATTCCAACTTTACATACAGTGTTGATTACAGTGAGCTCAGTTTTGAAGTCAAAACAGGAGTATATCAGTTGTGTGTCATGTCTGCAATCCTCTTCAGCATGGTCATCAACTGGGATAATGCAGTGTACAACAGAAGAGGCATTAAATGGACATACTTCTCATCCCTCGAACACCTGGACTTCGCAGATGATGTCGCTCTCCTATTACATACCCAATACCATATACAAGAAAAAATAACTCGACTCAACACTATCAGCCAACAAATTGGACTGAAAATCAATTGCAATAAGACAGATATCATGGCCTTTAATATTGCCTCACCATCACCAGTACTGATAGAGGATTATGTTCTCACCCATGTAGAAACATTCACATACTTAGGCAGCACCATCAGCCAGGATGGTGGAACAAGCCACGACATCCGGAACAAAATCAATAAAGCCAGGAACACCTTCAGAAGCTTAAATACATCTGGAAATCATCAAAATACAACATCAAAACCAAACTCAAGATTTATCAGAGCTGTGTACTTTCAACATTACTTTATAGTGCAGAATGCTGGGAAATGAGAAAGTATGACATGTCCAAACTGTCTTCATTCCATACAACCTGCCTCAGAAAAATCCTCCATATCTTTTGGTCCAGAACAATCTCAAACCAAGATCTGTTGACACAGTGCAGCCAAGAGAATCTGAGCACCATCATTGCCAGGAGGCATTGGATATGGATCGGTCATGTGCTTTGGATGGAAACTGATTCCATCCCCAGAGTAGCAATAAGATGGACACCTGAAGACAAGCGAAAATGAGGCCACCCGAAAACAATAGGGTGAAGAGCTGTGGAAGCTGAGCTGAAAAATCTGGGGCACAGCTGGGGAACCATTGAAAGACTTGCCAGAAACAAACAAGAATGGAGGAGCTTCATCGCTGTCCTAAATGCCAGAGGCGTCGTGGGAACATGATGAGGAGGATTTTAATTTATTTTTCAAAGGCAGAGGCTCACCTCCAACATTCCGCTTCATACTAAAGCCTCATTTCAAAGTGATGCAGCATCTTATCAAGAGAACCAATATCAGCTTTAGCAACTTCACTTATTAGGTAGATTGGCCCAATTCAAACAGTTTTTGTAATTTTTCAAGTCCCCTTTCCTTAATCTTGTTTTAATCTTCCAGGGGATGATTATAAACTTTTCCTTCCATGTTCCCATCACTCCTCAGCCCTGCGCAAACACAAATACACTGAGGAGCAGAAATGCCCCTTGGGAATTCCCCCAATATACAGGTGGTGTAGTTGGGTGCCGGAGGCGTAACTCGCATTCCCTGACTCCCCAACATAAACTGGGCTGGAGGATGGTTTGGGATGGGAGGGAGCATGTCTGGGGCACTGCCAGAATATTCTGGCAATTGTGGCTGGAGAGCAGCTCACGGGCAGCTGGCCTTTGCAGCAGCCCAGAATCTTAGAGGGACAAAGGTTGGGTGGGCACAGAGCTCCCTGTCCACACACACTTAGGCTGTGCCTCCTGCATGGGGCAGCACAGAATCTAGCCCCAGCTGTTAAAGGGCTTTTCATAAGCCATGTTGCTTCCCGATAAGGAGTTTCTTTTGAAAGGGAAAAGTAGCATTCATTTTGAACCTCAACCGCCAATCCACACACTCACACACAAATATAGAGTAACATGGACTTCGCAGACAGGTAAAAGAAAAATAAAGGAAAGGAATTTCTGGGCCTTCACAGTCCTGTCACAGTATCTTTTAAAAAACACTAATGCCTCACTCCAGTAGACTGAATATCAACACCCATTCACTTGATCTGCAGAGGAAGTTACAAACTTACAAAGATAATATAACACAAAGTATTTCAGCCCTGATGGAACTCTTCTGAACCCTGATGAGTTATAACATGGTGTTTTTTTATTATTGGTCAAACCCAGAGGTTTAGTATCTGTGAACAAAGTATTTTGGTCCCATCTGTGTCCAAAAAGAAGCATGAAAGGGGAGAGACCTCAGGATGGGGGCCCTGTGTGGTGGTGGTGGTGGTGGTGGTGAACACAGTTTATTTTCTAGTGCAGACACAGCCTATTGTGATCATCAGATATTTTAGATCACCACCTGAGAAAAAACAGAAGTCTGCAGAGAAAACCCACATTTAAGGCTTTGTATCGAAATTAACATTCAGGCTTTGTATTAAGCTGGATGTCAGTCACCCGCCACTTACCTGGTGACCTGTGTCCTGGTGCCAAAGTCCAGAGACCTCATTGACTGCAACACCTCAATACAGCCCATGTACTAGAATAGAAATGGAGAGCAAAAAATCACAGTTATTTAAAAGTTCACCTTGAAAAAACAGAAAGAGGTTCACAGCTGGGTGCAGACATAACTTTGGTCCTTTAAGGACATTAAATAGATGTAGAAACATTTGCACAACCATTTTCAATTCTGCTCAACAATATATATTTTATTTGATTGAATAATGTAATTGACTAAACAATGATTGCAAACAACGTAACGTTAAAAGGAGGCAGGCCAATTAACACACACACAAATCTAACCACCTCCCTCTCCCCGACCCTACTTACCATTGGTTATCTTGTTTCAGTTTGTGCCAGTGTACTAGGTTTACCATTGGACCATGAGGGATGTGAGAGAGGCAGTGGTGATATTTATGCATTAGCAGAAGGGCCATATGCCTTAGGAGCATCCTGCAGAGTGTCCAGACAGGGAGAGAACTGCATGTCACTCCAAATAGGCCAGCATGGAGGGAAGTATTGGTGTGTGCAAGAGGAAGGGCCTTTGGATCCGTACCTGTGCAGATTCAGTGGCTGACAACCCTTGTATAGGCGGTTGGGAGAGCAGTGGCTGCTATTCCAGTCCACAGCAGCATGTGTGGAGGGACTGTATCACAGAGCACCAGCCTGCCCCAGAATCAGTGGATGAATTCTGTCCCTCCAATCTACAGTACACACTTGATTTCCTGCAACAACGCTCATTCACCTGGGCTTTGTACAGGGGTGGGCGTGAAACAAAGAACTGTGTCAGTCAGAACCAAAGTGGAATCTCAGGATGTGTTAGCCTAGGGATCCCTTTGGTGGTTATATATGAACCTATGGACATGTCTATCTCAGTACAATATGCAAGTCAAAGCCACTGACTGATATTACTTCACCCCAAAACATGTACAGTAGAACCTCAGAGTTCTAAACACCAGAGTTACAAACTGATCGGTCAACCACATCCCTCATTTGGAACCATAAATATGCAATCACGCAGCAGCAGGGAATAAACCCCCCTCCCCCCCCACCAAAAAATGCAAATACAATACAGATGCAAGTTCTTCCGGTGAGTTAGCCACGACTGTCTTTTCCTGAATTAAAGCCTTTGTTTGGTGAATAAAAAGAACTATGGTAAGGAGATTATGGAATATTCTCACAGAAGCTACAGCTGAAACTAGCCTAAGGATTTCTGAAATTACTGTTACAGAAATATTTTTAGGGTACCCGTGTTTTGTTCTGTTTAACTGTACAAAGTGGTATTTCTGCTGTTGGAAACTGTGTTCTTTTGTCCTGTAGGGCTGTGATTTAAAAATTAAAGAGATAAAAATCTGAGTTATACATTGCATCATTTATGGAGAATCTTGTGTTCCCTTCTCATTAGTTAGCTCTCACGAAGGGAGTAGCTAAGCGTGCTGCTCAGAAAAGCATTGTAAAAGTGTTTACATGCACAGATTTTAAACTCCATTTTCTCTTAGGAACAGAAATTCAGTGAGCTGGCTGGCGACACTCTGCTACCCTGGATGAAATGAAAGATTCAGAGGAGGGAGTGAGTCATATGCTGAGATCATATGATGTTGAGTAAGTTCACCCTTGCATCCTGAACAGATGCGTGGGAAGCTACTCTAAGCAAAGATTGAAAAAAAAAATCAATACTAGGTTTTTGCAATAAATTACCCTGACTGGAGCTGATCTTATTCACAAAAGATGACTCCTTACTTAAAGCCTGGGTAGAGGAAATGCATTAATATGGCAACTTCCTCAGTTCCCTGATTTGTTTACTGTCCATGAGTGTCCTGAAGCTACACGATCAATAAAGGCTGAATCTCCAGATCTCAGGGGGAAAAGAGCAGGCAAAAGTGTAGAAAGAAGATAGCGGCCAGGGTCCAGGAGAAGCTGGCCAAAGAGAATGGGAGAAGCTGATCAAAGTGAATGGGAGAGAAATGGAAGGCTGTGCCCCAGTATTCAGGAACTTGGGCTGAAGAAAAGACCTGTGGAGCAATCAAAAAGGGACTTAAAGGAGACTGGAACCCCTGCTAAATAACGCAAAAGAGACTACCCTAGAAAATAAAAAGTGTGATGCCTTTGATTTAGGGTCTGTCTACACTGGAGCTGGAGGTGTCACTTCTAGTTCAGGTAGACATACCCACACTAGCGCTGACTGAGTAGTGCACTACCAACAGAAGTGTAGTTGTCATGGCATGAGCAGTGGGATGGACTAGCCATCCAAGTACATAGGTAGGGCTGGGGTCTTACCCAAGTGTTGCCCTAACTACCCTCATGTGCCCCCCCCCGCAACAAAACCCTCTCACTTGAGTTTACTGGTGCTTGTAAACTGGGCTAGCTGGCATGGATGGGGGAGTGGGCTAGAGTCCAGGTTCTGCTTTTGCTCAGGCTGGTAACCACTTTGCAGTGAGGATGCAGGCTCACTCACTTGAGTGTCAGTGGTCATCCACTGCCTTCCCACAATTCCTTTCATGTGCCCAGAAGGACGGGCAAATTCTCCCACAATTCACTGGGAAAGAACAATTGAGCCACTCAGCTTACTGTACCACAGGGAACCATGGAATATGTCCTCAGAAGGCCTAGCGATACTCTCACGGGAGCGCAGCAGTCGGAAGGACGGAGTAACTCTGGTAGCGCTTTGCAGTGTGGCAGCTCAGATCCAGACTAGGCTAAACCCAGGTGCAAATCACCTGAGTTAGCTCTGAAGTGAAGAATGACGGACTGACTCGGTATGGAAGTGGAGGTGGAAGCACTGGCTCCATGAAATAGCCACCTTGGGTACGGAAGGAGTTTGGTTGGAGTCTGAGACTGCTGAAGGTTTGCACAGGCCAGCATTCTCCTGGCTTCCCCCTTTTTGTTTTGAAATGCAGCATAGGCATGGGATTAGCCAACCTAGCATCTGGTGTAAGTGTTTTGGGAGTCAGGAGGAGTGGGATCAAGCCCTTATGAGTATAACGTCCTAACCCTAGTGGTGTAATAAAATACCTTGTAGTACAAGTTATAATATTCTATATATTCTTTCCCATGTTATAATACACTTTTGCATATGAAACTTTCAACACCAATGCTTCTGGGTTAAGAACGTAGTTAAAATCCCAGCAGGGTTAGCTAGAAGGAAGGATGCCTACTTGAACAACAGCCTGGGGCAGGGGCACCTTTAGAAATTACAATGAAATGTGCCACTTCTACACCAATTCGAAGTTAAATCTTGGAAATGTGCTTTCCCCCCATTCCTCGGTAATTGGCTGAGATCAGCAGCCAGGTGAAGAAGGGCTGGCAGATGTTAAACCCTAGCAAGGTAGAGTGGTTATGTTTGAAGAAGAGTTTGCCATCATGGTGAGGCCACAAATTGTCATAGTTCCACAAATTGTCAGGACAATGTGCAAGGTCTTGCTGACTCAGGTCTCGAATAAAGCAGCATTCCCAGAGTCACGTCCTGCCATCTCCAACTGGTTAAGAGACTACATCCCATCCTTGCTGATGATCACTTATTAATGATAATACTGGCAATGCAATTTATTTAGGCTTGAAAGCATCAGCCCTGAGAAAACTGTAGCTATTGAAGAATGCTGCAGCAGACCCACACAGCTTCATAGGTTACCAAGAGCATGTTGCCCTGGAGCTCTGGTCTCTTAACACTGTTTTCTATACAGGTTCAGTGTAATTTGATGTCTTGGTCCTTATTTCCATGCTATAAATGGTCATGACCTAGGATACTTAAAAGGCCACTTCACTGTCCAGGACCTCAATACTGTTGACAGCTCCACTCCTCAAAAACAATCAAACCATCTACTGCTAGGGTGAGGGCATTTGCTGAAGAGACAGGCCTTTCTCAGGGGCCCATGGGGACTGTGGTTTCTCCCACAAGAACTCAAAGCTACTATACACCTTACCATGGTCCAGGTGAAAAGCAAGAAACACTTTTTCAACCTGCTTTTCCCAAACACAGAACACTTTAAATTATTTGTAATATAGATATTTCTAGCAAGCTACCCATGCTATTTTTCCCCTGCAGGACGAATGGAAAGGAAATTCCAACTGCAAGATGGTTTAAGTCTAAATTTGGAAGGTGTTTTAATGCCACAATAGTTGGTTAAGTATAAAAATGTAAATGGAATAGGCCAGAGTAATTAGCTTATTCCAGATTGTTGTAATAAGGGATACAAGTATGAGGGCCAGTTACTTGTATGAGATAAACAGCTGATGTAGCATCTGAATATGCCAATAATAGCTTGATTCTTGCTTTCCAAAGCTGTATAAGGAGGTATTTGTCACGGACACTCAAAGGCCAAAGGAAAGCAGTGGAGAGAATCAAAGCTGGATCAAGGGTACTGCACAGAGCATGAACAGCAGGGAATGCAGATAACATACTGTCCTGACTACAGAAATACTCTGTCCAAGGAAAAGCACCATAATTAAATTTGAGCCCTAGGCTAAGAACATGAGTTCAGCAATTAGGGCTCGATCCTGAAACCACTGAGGTCAATAGTAAAGTTCCCATTGACTTCAATGTGGCAGGGTCAGGCACATACACGATAGTCCCTCTTTCAGGTATGAGGGACAGGATAGGATAGTATGTGCTAGAGAGGATTGTTCCTTGCTAAAGGAGGCCAACAACTCTTCCAGCAGGTATGAGTGTGAGAAGAATCCCGTGGCTCCCTATATTGGATGGGGGAGGGTATTGCTGGATAGCAGGGACTAGACATCCTTATGCAGAAGCTGATTTGGGAACAATTCCTGTGTAACTGAGCTGGGGGAGTTAAAGATGAAATCTTTTCCCTTCTAGTTACAATGGTATGATGCAGAGTCAATGAAAAGCAGGAGGAAAGGTCGTGTGGGAGGAGGTGCCAGGATGCAGCAACATAGGTTATATGAATAGGACTTTGATGACCGCTCCAAGTCTCCTGCCTTTCCTTTCCTTAACACAACTAATACTTACAGTACTAGTTTGAATGGTTGCAGTGATTAACCTAAACAAGCGAGACAGGGAGCAAAATGCTGTGCTTCAAATTAAACCATTCAGCTGAAGCTTTACAATTTTACGTGTTCGTTAACAGAGGTTACTCACTCTTAGGTCAGTTTCAGATCCAATTAGCCAGGAATTGGCACTCTGCGCTTTCAATAAGAACAGGACTGTATTTTGCTGCCGCCAAATAGCTTTGTCTCCAATGTATATGAGTTTCAATACTGACCTCAAGTTCAATTCACTATACGCGTAATGTGGCTGTGTGGGGAAAGCAAGCGTCATAAACATTTGTACTGAATGCTAAAGAGCAAGCCAACAATCCTAGTCTGACTCCAATACTTCTGTACCCAGCAATGCTCTAACAAGAAGCTTTTGAACTAGAAAAAGTTCCCGAGTTTCCCGCCCCTGACTCTTCCTCCCTTTTCTGGGTAATGGTGCCCTGTGTTTGGGAATGTCTCACTCATTGGACTGTACCACACGGAGGTGCTCCAATCGCAGGGTCCCCATCCCCAGTGCGGTTGAACAAACTCTGATCTCTACAGCTCATATGTAGTTGGGGTAAGCTTCTTCATACAACCGTCGGGGGGGGGGGTTTAATAATGCACCTCTGAACTATTAGAGGAGCCAAAGGCTAAAGAAACTGTCACAAAGCCATGGCCATAAATAACAAGCTTCAGTAGCCACTGTACCAAGTCTGATTAAACCAGTGACAGCACTGCCTTCCTGTTGGCAGAGGTTCTCAAACTGGGGGTTGGAACCCCTCAGGGGGTCACAAGGTTATTACATGGGAGGTCGTGAGCTGTCAGCCTCCACCCCAAATCCTGCTCCATCTCCAGCCTTTATAATGGTTTAAATAAATAAAAAGGTGTTTTTAATATATAAGGGGGGTCATCCCCAGAGGCTTGCTTTGTGAAAGGGGTCACCAGTACAAAAGTCTGAGAACTCCTGGTCTAACTGTTAGAAAGGGTTAGGTACTGTCAACAAAACTCTGTAACCAGAGCAACACAGATCAAAATTCTATTTTCGTCAATGCAGAAAGGTGGTGGTTTGAGGTTTGGTTTTGTTCTTTCTTTCTTCTTCTTTCAGTTTTCCGGTTTATAATGTCATTATCAACCACCACCTCAGGCTGCTAATGACCAGCTGAACCTTTCAGTTCTGCCCCAGGTTCTCAGTTCCTCCAGAAGTTCATTAACTGCCTGTTCACCAACCTGCACGGTGCCGAGTTCCTCCTGCAAAGCTCTGAACACCTTCCAACCCCAAACAAAACCCAATAGAGCAAACCAAACACTGCACTACATACACAATTCTCCCCCTAGGGAGAGGATGAAAGAGAGAAAGAATGAACCACATGTGACAGATGTTAGTCAGGTTGCTTCATACACTACTGGCAGGTGCACCGATATTCTGGTGCTGAGGGCAGAATAAGAAGCCATATAAACTAGTATGGAACCCAAATGGAAGCAGGTGGTTCTCAGCATTGGAGCTAGTCAAAATCCTTTAATACAAAAACATTTTGGGATGAAAAATGGCTTCACTCAATGGAAATTTACCCAAGAAAGAACTTCATATTTTGTTGCAATTTTTCATCTTTTCATTCAAAACTCCCTTGGTTTTTTTTTCTTGTCATTTTTTGACCAAAAAAACCAAAAAACCCTGCACCTGTGAGGAATTTCAAATGCATTTCCCAATTGGCTGCACTGGGCAGCCTTGCAAGCTCTAGCCCTAACCAGATTCTTTCAAAGCTCAGTCCTGCATTGAGCTACCAGCTTCAGATGAGGAAAAGGCCTAAGTGGCACCGTTTTCTGTTAGAAACCACTAGCTATAATAAAGAGCCTGGGTACCAATTTAAACTTGGTCAATAAGGAGTTAAAGTTGGTAACAACTGATGGCTATTTGCTGGACTTCTGTCCATTGGAGAGGATACTAGCCATCTCTTCTTGGCTGATGCAGCAGAGACCATGTACAGAGTTTGTGTTACCCGCCTGCCACTCATCGCTAGCAGTACTACCTTCAAAGCAGGGTGAAGCACATGACCAGAGCATCAAGGAAGTTTGCGCTCCCTCTGCCCAGGCTGAATCTGTACTGTGGAAAGAGGAATTTAATCCCCAGGGCTATCAGACAGCAGGACTGCCCAGCATTCAGTAATGCACACACCGTATTTTACAAGCCATCGCAGAGAAATTGCTGTTAGTTGCCACGGGTCACTCCTTTCCTCAGAGGGGTTGATGAACCTGTGTCTGCCATGTTCCCATCTCCCTTCTACTTGTGTAGGGGGAAGAGTACCGAAACAAAGGACTAACCACCATTGATAAGCCACTGGGCCAGGCCGTTATTGACAGGATATACAGGAGCACGATTCATGGGAATTACTAAGTCAGCGGTTACAACAACTGCTGCCTGCTCCTTTCACCCAATGCTCCTGTAAGCTTTTGACCCACGGGGTGGTTCAACAAAACACTTGTGTTCTTATTCATTCTGCCATGGATATTATAATAAAATACTTGCACCTAGTGCTATGCCTGTCACAGCAAGAGAAATACATCCTGGTTCATGAATCATAGATGAGGCTGAGAAGCAGTGAGTCACTGAAGTTAATCTACTTCCCAGGAGAGTCTTGGATTTTTCATTTCTTTATTTTTTTGCGGGGTAGACTTGGCAAAATGCCAAACATATTTGTGTCCATCCTATTTCTGAGTGACTCAAGCCATGTTTTTGGGACTCCATCTCCAAAAAGCCTCAAAAGTCAGAGTGTTAGCTGCATGAGACTCTGCAGGCATAATAAAAACATTGCTGCTACTAAAACTGCATGTGACCCGTTATTTTCTGGCTTCTAGCCAGATCCTGGCCTTTACATTACTAGAGTGTTGTGGGTTTATCAGTTTTCACCAAGCCACGCAATCTGAGCACAGATCCTGGCTTTGCCACAGATTCACTCTGTGATCTTTGGCAAATCATTTAATCTCAAATCCCCCTCTGCCAAGCAAGGATGGCCACTCTTTCCTTTCTCACACCCTTTGCCTACCTTGGCCTCAAACCTGCCAAGACTGAAGACTCTGCATAATATTACACACCTGAGTAGTCCCCCGCTGAAGCCAATGGAACTACTCAGATATGGAAAGTTGTGCAAGTGTTTAAATCTTTGCAGGATTGGGGCTCTAGCATATGAGCTGTTTGGGGCAGGGAAACTGTCTAACCCGTGCCTGGCCCCATGAGGCCCCAACCTCAGCTACTACTGTAACAGAAATCATAATGACAGAAGAAACAAAATGAGAAAATGAGTTTTAAAAAGACCTAGAACCAAATATCCTCAATTTACAATGTTTGGCAGTGTTGAATTTTTGTTTAGGTTTTTTTGAGGGGCGGGGGGGGCAGCAGTTGGTAGTGCTCCCCCATACTCCATGGGAGTTCATCCCCAGGTTGGGACAGTTTTGTAGAGAGCCAATTTGATTGTTTATTTTTAAAATAATACAAGAAAATGCTGTATGGAACATCTATAAAGTTGGCTAGGATTTGACTCAAAATATACCAAACCCTGCCCCCAGGCTCCCCTAATATAACCTGGATAATACAACCTGGATCCTCTCATTAGTTTTCTCATGCAGATTTCAGTAAGACAAATTACCTGTGAGTAAAGGCAGGATTGCACAGGGCAACATGAGAACATCCATACTGGGTCAGACCAATGGTCCATCTAGCCCAGTGACAGATGCTTCAGAGGGAATTAACAGAACAGGGCAATTACTGAGTGATTCATCCCCTGTTGTCCAGTTCCAGCTTCTGGCAGTCAGAAGTTTAAGGACACACAGCGCAAAGGGTTATATCCCTGATCATCTTGACTAATAGATGGACCTATCCGCCATGAAATGGAGTAGGGTAGAAGAGCTCCTGTGCATGATCTCCCAAGAAAAACCTCATAGTGGACATAGTATTTCTCACTTCCTGCATTAAGGCCAGTCTTGCAAACCGCCTTACTCAAGACACCCCAACTCATTTCACAGAGGTTACCCAACAGCTATCAGATAAATAGCACTTATGTTGGTAAAGTTCTCAGATCCTTCAAGAGTACTGTGAGAAAATGTAAGCTACATGATATTAGTACATTATATAATATTAAATTCTAAATTAACTGACAATTTCCCCTTCCATATTTTTAATAGGGGACTCCAGTAAATAAGACTTGTTACAGAAATGTGCTTAACAAAATCATGCAAGATTTTGCAGACTGTTCATACTATTGATTTAGAGACTGAGCTGTTTTAGTACTGTTAAAGTACTGTTTTATGGTCTGATCCAATGACCATGGAAATGATCCCTAGCAACCTCTGTGGACTGGGCTGCTGGGGGTTGGATGGTGTTAAGGAAAGATACTATTTTCATCTGTCTGTATCCCTGTTGTGAATAGAACGTATAGCCAGCCTGGCTTTGAGACTGTTGTGCATAGTTGTAATCACTGCTTGGCAAGCCTTGTCCACAGTAATTATCAAATTGAGACTAGCAAGTATAGTACAGTAGCTCACTGTGCAGTCCTCACTCTGATTATAATGAATACCGACAGTCCCTCACATTCTATTGGCAAACAACATATAGACAGTTCATGCTGTCTAGTTACTCAGTCTTTCTATAGGAAGACACCGATTAGGCAGTACATGAGAAAAAAGAATATGTAAATACATTTTCTTCTATACTCTGTAAAAGATCAAGTACTAAACGTATTTTGGAACACAGAAACAAGGAAATTGCTATACCTGTGGTATCCAGGGTTTGTCAGTGGCCTGTACCAGATACTAGAGCTAGTCAAAACTTGGAATTTCTAGTTCACAGGAAATTTTGACCCTTGGAAATTTGTTTTCAGTCTGAAATGCAAGAAAATTTCAGAATTCCCCCAAAATGAAATTTTTGAAATTCAGAACAAAAAAACCTGGTATTGTCTCCTGGTTTCTGGCCAGATTCTCTTTAAGCTCTTGCACATGCTGTCCTGTATTTTGCCACGCTGAACTTTAGGGTTTGATCCTGCAGCCATTCGTCACATGAGCAGGCCCACTGGAGTCTTGCTACTCACATGAGTTAGAACTACGCATTCAAGCTCATCATGCTGAGATCATAACAAGCTCAGGAATTCATTCAAAACTGGTCACTGATAACAAGTTTTCCTGTTTATATCTATTGCTGCAAGTGAGCTCTTCAGGACATCAGAGGGGACGTGACCTTTCAGCTCTGGGGTTTACAGTTAATTCTAAAGAGAAGGATCCTGGTTTGGTACAGGACAATGGACAGCCATTTCTGATTGTGGCAATGACAGTAGCTGCAAATGGGCCAGAGGAAGCCTTCCCTTGAGAGAGCTCCACTTAAAGATTCGCTCATGAAATACTCAGTTTGAGAGAAATTGTTTAAAAAATACGTTTAATCTGGTAGGTAACAGAAGGGATAGTGCCTTTTTAACCTTGCATTCCTCTTTCCTCTGACCATCCTTCGTTCTCTTTTCTACCTTTTCTTCTTGCTTCTTGTTCACGTTCAACATGAACAACAAGAGAGAAGGAACTCAAGCCGAAATAGGGAAAGGACAAGTTCAAGAATATTTAAATAAGTTAGATATATTCATCCTAGAGAGCTTAAGGAACTATCTGAAGCAATCTCAGAACCGTTAGCCATTATCTTTGAGAACTCATTGAGGATGGGTGAGGTCTAGAGGACTGGAGAAGGGTAAATATAGTATCCATTTTTAAAAAGGGAAACAACAAGGACCGGGGGAATTACAGACTGGTCGGCCTAACTTTGATACCTAGAAAGATATTGGAACAAATTATTAAACAATTTGTAAGCAACTACAGGATAATAGGGCTATAAGGAATAGCCAATTTGTCAAGCACAAATCATGTCAAACCAAAGTACAGAGCCATGGCTTTGCCCAGCCTCTTAGGCATTACTCCTGAAGTAACTTAAAAAATTTTACTGTAATTTTCCCATAGCATAAGCTTTCTCTGTGCCTAATGTAGACGGTCTTCCATTCTGGAAAGCTCTTAGACAGGAGATGAACTTAAGAAATTAAAAGGTCAGGGTCAAAGGTCCAGAGAGAAGAACGGGAAGCAATTGTCAGTTCTTTTCACAGTGCAAGAATTAAGGTAACAATTGTAAAGTCTACGCTGGGAGAGAAGAAAAAGAACTGATGCATGTGCCGTGGGGGAGGGAAGCAGAAAATACAATTCGCAGGGACAATTCATGCAGCAAGGTTTCCTTCCCACCAGAGAGTGAAAAATGGAGAGACAAAATGTAACAGTGCCAGCGCAGCCCTGAAAATGAAAGCTATTGGGGCAAGGGAGATATCCTCCATAAATAGACAGCTTCTAAACAGATAAAAGGGGTTACCTCATGCACTGGTACTCCCAGAAAATCAACCGCATTGCAAATGCCAATTTAGGACTGTAAAACATGCTGCATGAAAGCAAACACACGCAGTATTTCCAGGAGAGATGATGCAAAAGAACTACAGTTTGCAGCAGGATTCTCAGCAACTATTAGACACCTACAACATGGCAGCGTTATGACTCATTTGAGATTTTGTGCAGCAGGATTGCTGTAAAGGGGATAAAGACATTATTTAGCGTTCAGCTCCCTCAAACATGCACTTCCTTATTCTTATTTCAAGTCAGTTAATCTGCTTAAGGAGCATTTATTATAATAAACCTTCAAGGAAACGCATTTGGAGACTAATATTATGTTATTGCTTTGGATTACTTATGTACTTTAATTCCCCTTGGTATAATCAACACGTCACTTATGCAAGGCCTCAGAAAACAGGGAACATGCAGTATACAGTGATTTTCGGTACCTATTGAAGAAGTGGGGAAAGGAAGGTTATGTTGCACAAGCCCACACAATTTGATTGTTTTTTTAGTGGAAAATCTGTGACACACTACTTACTCGTACACAGTAGGTCATGCCAGTCTTCACAATGTCCTCTCTGCTCTGCGCCGGAGGTTTGTCCTGTTTGCTTAAAGGGGCAGACTCAAAGCCCAGCAAGATGCAGTCATCTTGAGATTTTGTATTTACATCGAGTTTGTCCGGGTCCTGCCGTGGATAAGAAGTAGGCAGGCAGCTGATTAAATTGATTTCTGGTGAGGTTGGGCTGCTTGGAACTGTAACACACTCTGTGAGTTTAATTCTTGGCACCTCTTTTGTCCCCAGACAGAAGTTTTTAAAACCAGGCAGATTAGATGGATTGGATAATTTAATATTAGCCATTCGGGGTATCAAAGTGCACGAAGTGGTAGAGCTGTCCTGCGTCCCCAAGGTGACATCCTCAATTGGTAAATGAGGTGTGGAGGAATGAGAAGATGAAGAGGCGCCTTTGATATTTAAAGAGCTACTTTGTGTACCTTCCTCTAATGATGTTATAAAATCATCCCTAAAGCGACTGTATTTAGCCCTGTTGAGCATTCCTGGGTGTCTAAATAGTCCTACATACAGTATGTGTCCACTGAGACTGTGCTGACTGCGTTCTCTCATAGCCTTGGAAGTTTTGTAACTGGATACTGTTGCATAAATTGGCTTTCTTCTTGTAGCGAAATGACATGGAAATTAAGCAAGTCAAACCATTTTAAAAACAGACGCCAATTGGAAATTCTTTGTTGACTGCTTCACACGTGGCTTATTTTTCTTAATGAACATAGCTTAAGTCTGCATGGTCATCTGTAAGTAATGCTAAAGGAAACATACACACAGGTATAACAATACTACAGCAGTTTAATCTGAAGAGATGCTATCCATATCTAAAATCATTTCTGCCACAAGCAAGCAAGCCTCTAAATTATTCTCAGCTTTGAACACTCACTGTAATAGCCTGCATCATTAACGGTGAATTCCTAGCTGCAGTAGAGACTAAAAAAAATATTCCACAGAAAGCAATACAAGATAGCTAGAATCTCAAAAGCATCTTTAAATTAGCAAGAACCCAAAGAGATACCTTACAAGCCCTGTTCTTAGTATTTTGTATTCAGCTGACCCACTGGAAAGAAATATCATGGTTCTGCAATTTGCACATTCTTTATTCACACAATATGATTTAAAAAAACGTGCAAAATAATTCTCTGAATGTAGTCAGCAGTTCTTAATACAAATCCTGCTAATTCTTGTCTTTAAAGTCATTCAGCATCGCAATCTAGAAATACACTCAATATTCGTATGGTCCAGCACAATTTTACTTCCAATCTCCAGACTCATCATCATCATCATCTTTGTGCAGCTTCTTTGACAGCCCTTGAGTCATTGCTAGCTTTTCCTTAAAAAGCCAGGTTAAGCAGAATTTTTCTGTTCAAAATTCTGATGAGTGTGTTGCCGTTTTTGTGAATGAAGTTTTCTGAATGAATTTCTCTGTGTGCAAGCTAATAAATCTGTGAATGAAGCTGAGAATGGCTATAGCTGACTGACAGTCACAGGGGTGTTTAATTTTCATCCAATCAGAAGAAAGCCTGGTGACTCATACACCATAAATACACTAAAGGAGTAGCCATGAAAAAAATGAGTTTTTGGGAAGCCGGGGTAGGGGGGAACAGTTTTAATGTGCCTGTAATAAATGGACAAACACATCAGTAATTACAATATCCATAGGTCTAATACAATTTTTGCTCAGAACATAGCAAAAATTCTATTTTGCTATTATGTCTGCAAGGCACCATCAGAAGCCAATAATTGAATCTACTGTTCCACTGATATTAGGACATATGGTACGATTCCTGTGGGAAGATGTGATGCATCTTTCCTAGAAACTGAGTTCTTTTTTTTCTTTTAAATTGACTGTTGGTTTAATATCCGATTTATTGCAACATCCTGTGCCTATCAAATTTACTCTAAAGACATGATGAAAACGGCAAAAGCCTAAGCACACAGGAAGCCAGAATCTGAAAAGGTAATGGCATAAAATAAAATGTAATCTTTCCTCAAATTGCTTAAATAATGACCACATAATTCATAGAAACATTTACGTTTACTTATGTACGGTGCAGTTGTATTCAAGCAATACCTGCATCCAGATATTATTTCAACTTCAGGAAGGATGGCATTCACATTTCATTAAATATTGTGGTGACTCCCCTGCTGTCACTACCCCAAACACACAGATTTCTGCTATTAGAGGAGTGGAATTTTTATTCCATTTCAAACCTGCTTGCACTGAAACTCACCAATGGTAATAAAATCATGATGGATAAACATCTTATGCATTAAAATGCTAGCTCCAATATCACTGTATAGGATAAGTAAAGGAACATCTAATGCTATTTCACAGAAACCACATAGCTTTTTAAATAGATATTGTCAAACCTGTTTCAAATTCCTACCTCTCTTGAAAACATTTATATGAGCCTCAACACCACTCTTGATATCCATGATTAAAAGCCCAAGAGCAGAGATTTGCCCAGCTGAGCCCTCCCAGACTGTGTCTACACTGCATTGTAAACCTGAGTCAGAGACCTGGGCTTGTGGACTCTGTGGTTCGAAGCCTAGTTTTGAGTGTCCAGGCTTCTTCATTGTAAACCTTGTCCACACTGAAAGATTGCAAAATGGCCCCAAGTCACTGCAGGTCTCAGTGCTGACCCAGCTTGCTAGCAGGGTGTTAGGACCCTGGTCAGATTGATTTGTGTGCAGACAGAAGTAGGGTTTGGGCTCAACCCTGAGTCAGAGCCCAGGCCTACTGTGCTGTGTGGACATACCCTCACACTCAAAGGGTTTGAGAATAATGCAGTTAGAACTCAATTCCTGCCACTCAGCAAGTCTGTTCTATCAGCTGCTTGAGACACTTGATCACTAACTTTTAAAGTTTTCAATATTAAATTAATTTTAAGATGATGATATTGAGCCTGATTCTTCTCTCCTGTGTGTTTGTATAAACCAAGAGTACCCTCTGAAGGAGAACTGGATTCCTAGCTGATTATCTTGACTACAACAGCAGGAGTGAACTAACAACGTACGGGTTACTGAAAAGAGGTAAGTCAATGCTGCCATCAGGTTACACATGTCTCACAGCATCTAGTATTATCCTGATAGTAGATTGAGAGGCAGGGCCGCCCAGAGGGGGGGGGGGGCAAGTGGAGCAATTTGCCCCAGACTCCGGGCCCCGCAGGGGCCCCCATGAGTGTTTTTCGGGGCCCTGAAGCAGGGTCTTTCACTTGCTCTGGGGATCCCGGAAAACTCTCGCAGGGCAGCCCTGTTGAGAGGTAAAATTAAAAGAGCTGTATTCTAGTACTGGAGCAATACTTGCTCCAGGGGACAACTGCTTCATTTAAATCAACCCATTTCAGGAGGATTCATCATTTGTTTTGAAACCAAACTCTGACAAAACCAAGCCAAACTGCCAGTTAAAACAATGTCTAACTCCTCATGAAGAATTATATTTAATAAATGCTTCTAAGCACTTTCTACCTTTTGGTGCTGACAAATGATGAGTGCTAATATGTATTGTACACTTTGCGCAAAGAAACTCTTATAGCATTAGTATGTGTCCTCTCAGTTCTTTGCTTTAGACACTATTTTAGGACTCCGACCAAGTGATGCAGTGACTGTGTTTGCATCACTGGTCACTCCAGTTTTTAGAAGCATTTGCAAAATGAAAATGAAGATCTTATAGGACAGATCCTCAGCAGGCGTAAGTTGGTGTAACTCCATTGATGTAAATGGAGCTACATAGATTAGCACTATGGTTCTGACCTGTTGAGTTTTCATGAACTGCATGAGCTGAGAGGGGCTGCTGTGTTGGTCCACACTATCAAAGGACTGCACAGTCGCCCAACCAATAAAATTGCAAGATAGGCCCATTACACCAGCAGAACAAACTCTCATTGGCTTATCATACACTAAGGCATGTCACTTTCTAACAGCTTCTGAAAACTGCCCTTTTCCATTGGATGTCACATACTTTCCATCCACAGACAGTAGCAGACTGGGCTGGATTAATGCACAGACACGACATGCCTGAGTCCCAGCTCCTGGAGTCAAAATGTTCTAGCCCTCATGATTGCAAAAAAAACCTGGTAAAGGATACCCTGGCACAGCTGCTGCCATGATGCCTGCCTGAGTCTGCAGAGAGCCTGAAACAATAGCTCAGAGCTGGGAATGGCCTCACACACTTCTATGAGGTGTTAATGCCAAGACGCTCTGCTCGGGCAGGAGGGCCAGGGGGGAGTCTGCCACATCACCTCAGTAGACGACTCTGATTTTGGCAGGAAGAGAAATGCCCAACCAGTGTGTGAAGAGTGCCTAGTTGCAAATGATCACAGATAGAATAAACAACATTTCTGTGCTTCCAGCCCAGCCAGATGGCTGAGGGCTGCACATTTCAGCCCTGCCTGGGGGGTATTCTCCACTTCCCCACCTCTTGAGGTAGAGCAGACAATCAGAATTGCTGGAGGAGGCAGGCAGAGCTCCTTCCCCCTCCCCTTGGGAGCTGAAGCTGTTCTCACAGGAGCAGTGCAGGGCAGCTCCACCTTCTCATCTCCTCTCCCCTCCTGCAAGCAAGGGGATGGGTTCTCTGCTCCTCCTCGCCTTTCTGCAGCAGCAGGCCTGGGATGGGGGTGGGTGGGTGAAGAGCCCCCCTCATGCACATTTTTTGAAGACCTCTTTAGGCACTGAGTGCAATGGGCTTTGCCCGCCCATCCAACAGATCCAACCTACTGCTCCTGGGAGGAGTGTCACGCTGCTGCTGCTAGGAGGCCACGCCACAATGTGGGAGCAGAACCAAGGTGGGCCCCTGGATCATAGCGTGTCTACATGCCTACCTCGCCTGAGTCCAGCCCTCTCTGCGATGTCAGTTGGGTAGGAAGAGCAGGCAAGATGAGGTGTGCAAGAGTCTGCTGGTTGGTTTAGCCCAGTCATCAGCCGGACCCTGCTTAGCCCCTCCCTGCCAAGCTGCAGAGCAAGCACGGAAACAGGCCTATTAAGAAAAAAAGCCCATCGAAACCAATGGCAGGGTAACAGAACACAAACTTACAGTACAGCTCAAAGAGATCCTGCCAGCAGCCACCAGAGGACAGACACCAAAGTCAGATTGATCTTAATGGTACAGTTCTAGAGCAGGAAAGCTTTGCAAGAGCCCAAATCTCAAGTACAATGCACTTATCTAAGATACATTCCAAGATGCATTTGATCTAGTTGGATCTGATTGTACTGGGCAGTATCAGACATCACAGGCACAATCGGATAAGGAAAAAGACCCAGGGATGTTCTGCATTTATCAGCCACTGTGCAAAGGGTGCTATAGGATCTTGGGAAAGAGCCATGGAGGCTTTCCCTGCAAGGTCATCAGTTCAAATCCAGTCTAGATGGTAATGTTCCATCCTAAGCTCCATATGTGTTATGGCCAGGCCCCCTATGCACAGACAGCTACCTGCCATCCAAGGTAGTTACCCCTACATTGGTATCTGGGGCTCCCCCTTCCCATGGCCACTGGTCTGGAAAGGGTTGGGGGACGAGCCACAGGGCTTCCTGACCACCTCTGTTATTTTTATGCACAGAGGCCTCAGTGGAGCTCAGAGCCCCTGTTTACAATCTAAATAGCCAGCCCTTTGGGACAGGGGTGGTCTCTTTTCTGTGTCTGAGCACTTTTTCACGCAGCAGGGCTCTAATCCCAGTTGGGCTCTTTGGGCACTAGCATCATATAAATATTTACAGGACAGACCCAGCTCCGTGGTACTTCTGGCTTCCTCAGTGCTACCAGATGGCTAATAAGCCACGGTAGCAAGAGATGCCCAGTTCCATCTGCAACTGGCCTGCAGATTGCACCCCATGCGATCATACACAGCCCAGGGCAGGCGTACTTACTGCATCTTGCTCCATCTAGAATGAAGCCACAGCCACAGAAATAGCTCGCACTGGTACAAAACACAGCAGCCTGTCTGCTTAGCAACGTCACCATCACCACCTAACCCCAGTGCCAAGTTCTCTGTACCGGCCTCCTGGCGAATACAAAAGGAAGACACACAAATTGTTACTTCTGTTTTGAAAGTGCTCAGATGTTTCTGGTAGGGGTGGGGCGCTGAGGCACATCAGCAAGAGAAAGGATGGGGTAGTGAATGAGGGGGTTGGAATGGATGAAGTTGGAGTGTGATTCAGGCAAGAGGGCTCACTAGCCCAAGGCAGGGCTCAGAGTAAGCAGGAGAGGGAATGAGAGTAGGGCAGACTATGTTCAGGCCTTGCATACACTAGAGACAGACTCTAAACCTTCCTCACTGCTTCTAAAACCAATTCACTTGCACTGGGGTTAGTAACATGAACCCTAACGTAGGCAGGTCACTACAGTCAGATCTAGCCTGAGCACCATTACGTGGCTGGCATTAAAAAACACTGATGACTCATCCTACGACAGCTCCCAACCTTGTTAACACCGGTGGAGCTGAACCAACGTCAGCAGCAACTGGAAATTAGTGCAGACAGCTCACAAGTGTGCACGTCCCCTCCTGACACAAATGAGGTAGGATTCCTGTGAAGGGAAGTTTCCGAGATTACATGGGAGCAAAGTAGCAAAACAAGAGGGAGGGGCTGGTGGCAATGTACGGAGTCTGTAAACAGCTAACTGAAATACTAGGGCCAGTTGCATGCGCCTTCCCACCGATGCTGATGGTTCTAGTCCTGCAGAAATTGAAAAATCCAAGAAGGAGACCAGCTGAGCTTTAGCATCACCTCTATCTTACACACACATGCACACCCACCCCCCTCTAACTCCTGGGGAGCAATGACACATAGGCTTTCTTTCAAAGGGCCAGGGATATGGACCGGTCCCCTAAGACTTTTGTGCTTGTAGAATATTACATAAGGTGACACGCTCCAGAGGGAGGGAGTTATGATGAAATTGTCCAACCCCCTCCCCCAACTCCTAACCCTGATACATGGAACACAAACATCAACATCTCAGCAAAATGTGTTTGTTGACATAGGGGCAGTGAGAATTGTCCCATTTCCCTGGAAGCAGAGCCTCCTAATAATGCCTGAGTCATACATGACAAGACTTTGAAAGTCTGATTTCCCCTCCCCTCACCCCTCCCGTGGTGCTAGAGAAAGGAAGCAGCGTTAACCAGCACTTACCTAGCTGGTGGCATCATTGAGTGGGATTAAGGTGTAGGAGGTATAATAGCTGACTACTTCTCAGAGCCACAGAGCTCCAGAGCACAATGGAATTTTAAAAAAGCCCTGTTTTCAGGCACAAGAAGAAATAAAAGTTTGGTAGCAAGAGCCAGAACAAAATTGCAGCAGGAAAAGAAACATTAGCCCTTGTGGAAGGAAAAACAACATTGTGCGTTTCAGTTAAAGAGCTCTCTTCTCAAGGCAAGGCTGCAGTTTCAAACTAGTGGGCGGTTGGCCTCTGACCACCAGGGAGCACAAAGGGCCTTTTAGCATTGGAGAAATGGAGCCTGCAATCTTTTTTAAAGTATAAAAGGAGGCTATGTCTCTTGCACACCACTCTGGTTCACATTGGTCTCCTCTGTTCGTGTCACAGGGAGGTTATGGCATGATGCTGCAGCTCATTGCACTCCAGTTCCTGAGGCCTGCTGGGAGGAAGCCAAACCCTTGCTCGGAAACAGAGGACAATACAATTTTCCAATTTTCTTGGCTGGGGTCTGCTTTAATGAAGGGGTGCATATTTCCTGAAGCCTCTATCAGGACTCATTTTCTCAGGCAATAAGAACATCCTTGTAGTCCAGGTATTCTGCTTGGATTGCCTGTGGCAGTTTTGTAACAGATTCCTACACTGTCTGTATTATAATACTGTAAATTCATTGATCTAGAACCCAGCTAAATGTATGTGTATATTGCAGTTTCACTAGAGGAAATGTGCCTACGAAGAACAGAAACTCTGCCTTAAGAACATAAGAAAGTGTTATTTACTCCTTCTCATAAAACAAGAACTAGGGGTCACCAAATGAAATTAATAGGCAGCAGGTTTAAAAACAAACAAAAGGAAGTAGTTTTCCACACAACACACAGTCAACCTGTGGAACTCCTTGCCAGAGGATGTTGTGAAGGCCAAGGCTATAACAGATTTTAAAAAAGAACTAGATAAGTCCATCAATGGCTATTAGCCAGGATTGGTAGGGATGGTGTCCCTAGCCTCTGTTTGCCAGAAGCTGGGAATGGGCGACAGGATAGATCACTTGATGATTACCTGTTCTATTCATTCCCTCTGGGGCTAGGTGGACCTTTGGTCTGACCCAGTATGGCCATTCTTATGTTCTTATTGGCTATATCAATGTTTCTTCTACACTATTATCCTGCCTTTGATACTGTGCCAACTGCTTCCAAAGGTGGTGTAAAATTGCCAAGAGATGTTCTGTGTTATGCTATGAAGGAAGATCCTAATGGCTTTTGCTGATGATCCACCTATGCTCTGATGTACAACAATAGATAGCCGTTGTAATCCTATCCTGGCTAGGGTCATCTGCAGCGGCTCCAATTCATAAATGTGCAACCAATGTTTTCAACTTTAAACTACTTACTACTTCCATTGCATCATGGAGCTGAGTTCCATTGCTTAAATCTATCATTCACAGCACATTTCTTTACAAGAGCAAACATAACACCTCTACAACATTTCAGTACTATCAGCTCTTTTGGGGATTACCAACACTGTGCCTGGAACATTACACTCGATCTCCAGCAGCCTTGGGGGCAGGCAAGGATAGTTAGATTGGTCCCTTTAGGGTTAGCATTCTAGCAAGCTATTCTTATAGCAGAGGGTGAAGGATACCCAATGAAGAATTTCAGTTAATGTAACACTAACTATATAAAAATTGCATTTTATACAGAGGTGGAAATGGGCAGGCATTAATGTGACCTGCATTACTATCTGCCCACAAACCCCTCTTCATAGTCCTATCAAGAGGCTGGAAAGTGGGAAACAATAGAGTGCCAAGTTACATCTCTAAGGCGTGTTATGTAGGGGAGATTTTCAACTGAAGTGCCCATCTGGAGCGGCATATGTTATGACAGTCCCAGAAGTGCCCTTTGGAGAGTGCTACTTTCAAGGGGATAAGATCATCTGGAAGGTAGGTCTGGCCATCCAAATGTCAGTAGAGCAGATAGTGAAAATATTACTTCTATCCTCCTGAGCTGGCCAAACATCATGTCTCTACGTAGTCTCTGCACCAGCAGTACGTTTGTACTAACATGGACAGAAGCACTCAGACTGAATAGGGTTTATTGACCTCTTCCCCAAGACAGCTTAAACTGCAGTCGATGTTTCCTGTCGCATGCATTTTCTCATTAATTCCCTGTCTCACACACACACTCACTACAATCACATTCATCGACCTGTGAATGCAAAGCACATGTAAGCAGTGGTTATATTCTCACATGCACCAGGAGAAGGTTAAAAGCAGCATTACACGTGTCTTGTAATCAATGCACAAATATCCTGTATTTCTGCTAGAGTGCAGTGTCTAACAAGACAGTTTTAAATTTTTGGAAATGTGCATTAAAACCTTGTGAATGTGAGGGAATAACATGAAGGGGTTAGTTAATGAGGAGACATGAATTAGCAGCTTGAGTGAAACAGGCAAACCCTGAGGACTTATCTTGGCTGCATAGAGCAAAAGCAAAGTTAATACAGTCATGGGGCGTGTGAGACAGCTGTCTCAATGCAAGGGAAAACCTAAACACTTGCTTCCTCACTGATATGCATGGTTAACAGCAGTCTTCAACCTTTTTTTCATTTTCAGATTCCTAAAAAATGTTGAACGCAGGTGTGGATCCCTTTGGAAACCTTAGACTCTGTAGATCCCCAGGGGTCTAACCACTGACTTAGGACAAAATACCACAGAATTCTGCTATAGAATGATAGTCAAAATCTTTATTTACTTTGTAACTAGCAATTTATTAAAATTCACAACATTTCCCCCTGAGCACTGATGGAGTTTCAATTCAGTGGAATCTGCTTCTTATAATGTGTGCCCGCAATTCTTTTTCAAATCTAGTTATTGAAAGGTTTAACTCACTGTGGTTTTACTTCTGTTGCAGCTTACCTTACAGGTATGGCTTCAGGAGAGTGGAAGTTCTCCCCCCCGCCCCCATATACATAAAATATTCTTTCAACTGTTTGATATTGGTTTCATGTATTTTTCCATCATTGCAATTCAGTAAAAAGCCAATTGTGTTTTCCCTCTGTTGATATTCACCCCTTCTTGTCAACTGTTGGGAATGGACCACATCCACCCTAACTGAACTGGCCTCCTTAACACCACCCCCGCCACTTGATAAGGCAACCTCCATCTGTTCATGTGCTGTATATTTATACCTACCTACTTTTTTTCACTCCATGCATCTGATGAAGTGGGTTATAGCCCACGAAAGCTTATCCCCAAATAAATGTGTTAGTCTCTAAGGAGCCACAAGGACTCCTTGTTGTTTTTAAATGTACTTTATAAGTGTAGGTTAAGTTTCCGATTTCATACAGGCAAGGGACTGATCACATGGGCCGAAGACACACTGTCAGTCAGCAGTGATTGTAGGTCAAATTTTCAAAAGCCTATGTCTCTTTTGAAAATGACACTTGGGCACTTTTGACATTTTTATCTGCATCTAGTTTGGTTCTCCTCACCATAAGCCAACTGAAAATGATATACTCTCTAGAAATATAGTTGAAACTGAGAAGTTTGAGAGTGGGCAACAGAGATGGTTAGAAGTGTAGTGGAGTAGTCATAGGAGGAGATTGCAAGAACTAGGATTATTTAGAATGGAAATGTAGAATGTGACTGAAGCCAGTTGCTAAAGGTGAAATGATTTGCAAAGCAGACACTGCTGGTGGAGGGTGCACGCAAGAGGCTTTGGTGAGCTGAGTTAGGCAAAGCTGGAACTGAAGGAGAGTTTTTAATCCTTCTGGCCTCGCAGCCACATTTCCTGCCAACCCCACCCAACGCTTCACCTAAGACCAGGTGTTCTCCTTTTCATTTTAGGAAAAAGACGGACAAATAGTCCGGTAGGACAGAGCTGCAATGAAACAGCAGTGAGATGGAGACATTCACCTATGAGCACTAGTTCAATCCAGCCCTAGGCAGCAGCTGTAACCTAAAAGTCTAAGCCGATGGCTACACTAGACAGCTTGCAGCTATGCCATGATAAACTCTCTTGTGTAGCTGCTCTAGGCCGAGAAGAGAGAGCTCTTCTGTGATTTACTGAACATAAGGAGCGGCGGCAGCAGGAGAAGCACTCCCACCCACGTAGCGCTGTCCACCCACACCCCTCAGGTTGGTGTAACTTACCTTGCTCAGGGGGTTGGTTTATTCACATGCTTGCGCAACGTAAGTTATATTGACATAAGTGGTAGTGTAGATATGGCCTTTGGCTATGCCTATCTCTATACTTAAAAGGCTACAGTGGCTCAGCTGTGGCACTCCCCTGTAGACACTCACTACGGCAATTGGGCAATTGGAGGGTTTCTCCTCTCGCTGCAGATCATCCACTTCCCTGAGAGGCAGTAGCTAGATTAGTGGAAAAATTCTTCCATTGACCTAGTGCTGTCTACACCTGGGGTTAGGTTAACATATCTCTGTCTCTCAGCGGTGTGGATTTCTCACATCTCAGAGCTGTAGTGATGCTGATGTAAGTTTTCAGTGTAGATCAGCCCTAAAATCCGAAGGCTGCTCGCCAGCCAGTGTGAAATGAGTCAAGTTCACTTCAGTTCAAAAAGGGAAAATGTGTTCACATTAAACAGCACTTTTAAAAGTCACTTGGAGAGAGAGAGAGAGAGAAGCCAAGTATTGAAGAGGTGTGGAGAGTCAGCTACCCTTTTGCATCCTACTGGTCCTTCCAGGCCCAAGTTGAGTCCTATGGACAAGGCACATTGTGAGGAAAGTTTGCACTGTATATGCCCCTTCTGCGGATATGACAGTACTGCTGTCAAATTAACTCTGTTCACAAACCCTAGAATCACTTTACTAAGAGAGAGTTCCATATGTAAAAGAGGTAGCAGGTTTCTTGGGCCTGCTATTTGAGGCCAACAAGATGCAACAGAACTAGCCATATACCGGAAGGACATGCAGACACCCTTAAGTAGAAGTAGCAGATAGGAAATCAACACACTAAGAACCCCACAGATTTGCAGTGACAGCTGGTGATATAACTTCAGCACATCCTGTGAGTAGGACAGCCAGCCAGGGGATGGCCACACAAAATCTAAGCAACAAGAAGCCCAACCAAAGAGATCAAATTGATTGTCACATGCCAAGTACTCAATGCAGCACAGGCTTCCTGCAGAGCAAATACAGCATCTACAGCCTGGCTAGTAGGTACCAGGGGCGGCTCTAGGCAGGTTGATCCACACCTCCCGAAGCTGCGGGACCAGCGGACCCTCCGCAGGCAAGCTGCCTGCTGCCCTCACGGTGACCAGCAGAGTGCCCCCAGTGGCGTGCCGCCCGGAGCACGCGCTTGGCGTGCTGGGGCCTGGAGCCGCCCCTGGTAGGTACAATTGGAGCCTGTCTGAGCCTACCCCTGTGGTGTACCGAGAGGCCATCCAGGCCCTCTTCACTTCTTAAATCTACTACAGATTTGACACACTTATAGTGCGGTCCAGGACATACAACCCAAGGCAACTGGAGGGCACATAGGACTGAAGGACAAATAAGGACACTACAGGTTGGTGTGTTCTTTGCTTTTTTAGAATTAGTTATCAAAGCTCTGTTACTGGCTAAAAAAACCCAACAACCAATCCTGAAAACAGAAACAAATTCAGCAGGATGACAAAGTAGCTTCAGCTAGGCAGTGTCAGCTCCATAAGGGAGCAAGGTTCATCAAGAGTACTACATGACTGGGGCCAATTCCAGAGGAAACAGGAAACAATGATTTCCAAAGAACCACCACTTACTCCTGCTCTGGTATTTGATATTATACAGGTAGAGTGCCACCCTTGCTTAGATGTGACCATTAAAAATATGCATAATTTCTTAATTAAAATACAAGTTTGAGAACATCCAAATACACATACTGAAAAACTAACCTTTCCCAGGCCTGGTCTACACTACGCTGTTAAACCGATTTTAACAGCGTTAAATCGATTTAACGCTGCACCCGTCCACACTACACTGCTTTTTATATCAATTTAAAGGGCTCTTTAAATTGATTTCTGTACTCCTTCAAAACAAGAGGAGTAACGCTAAAATCGATATTACTATATCGGATTAGGGTTAGTGTGGACGCAAATCGACGTTATTGACCTCATTATTTTACAGTAGCTACCCACAGTGCACCGCGCCAGAAATCGATGCTAGCCTCGGACCATGGACGCACATCACCGAATTAATGTGCCTAGTGTGGACACGCACAATCGACTTTATAATATCTGTTTTATAAAATCGGTTTAAGCTAATTCGAATTTATCCTGTAGTGTAGACGTAGCCCCAGTGTCCAGGCAGCTGGGCTGGTGATGGCTGCCTAGGAAGTGTTAGAGAATTTATTCCCAGTGCAGATGACTAGTCACAGCACCTCCCCATGCTCCGGAGGGTCAGCACATTTGTTATCTTAGCCCTGAGATTAGGGTTGGTTTAATGCAGTGTAGATACTATGGGGATCAGAAAGACATTTTAGAGACTGCCGTGCTTTTCCTCTTCTTGCTCCTTCCATTCCTGTAGAAACACATTCTCCTCACCTCATCAGTCCACAGCCTTGTTTGGTACGAGAGAATTCTTTACAGTTTCTGCCATCTGGAGCAGCCTTTCCTTTACTCACAAGCAGCAACTCACCATCGGTTTAAAAACCTCATCAAGCAAAATTTTCAAAGGCACAAAGGGTAGCTAGGCTCCCAACTCCCACTGAAAGTCAATGGGAGTTGGGAGCATAACTAACTTGTACAACCTTGAAAAAAAATCACCCCAGGAGAGAACAATTCCCCCCACTCCCGTGCTTATACCTTTAAATTCATTTTTAAAAAACGTGTTTTAAAGCCTTCCCTTGTAGCTTGTCTGAAAGGTGCCATCCAAAGAGAGAGCTCTTGTATTGAAAACATTTTTTAGAATACACAAAAAATAGCACAGATTTTGAAGTACGATGCTGTTAAAGATCAAATGACTAGCACAGCCAAGCTCACTGTTGCTGTATAACTGTGATAGCAAGAAACCAACAGCCACGTACACAGGATGAGAGGAGGAAGCATTATAGAAAAATTAAAGCGATCGCACCACACACAGCTAATATGCTTTTTATACTATACGGCATCAGAGCCATGCCTGCATGCATGAGGTTACCACCATAGCCTCCGGGAGGTCTCCAAGGGAACCTAAAGACAAACAGCACTTTTGTAAATATAACTACAGGAAGTACAGCTTGCTCCATTTCCTCTGTTTGTCCTCATGTAAGAGCAAGTCTGGTATCAGCGTTCCATGATTACTCAACTCCTCTTTGCTCATTAAAGTATTATCCTTGGGAACTAACCTTGTTACAGATAGCTGGATATTTTAAATAATGTCCAGATGGACACCCACACACATCCGCCTGTCATAGAGAACATGTATCAATGACTGCTGTACTGACAGAAGGTATCAAGTAGCTGTCAAAGGAAAAAAGTTAAATATAGCACTTAACTGCCTAATTCTGTTTTGCCCAAATTGTACAGCCGGGCATTCCAACTTGGAAAGTTCCCTCCTGCATTTCATAGTTAACTTTTCAGCAATCTAAGAAAAGAAACCAGGAGCAAAACCAGTTACCTGTTCTGTGTCTTTCTTCGGAGGAAGTTGAGCACATACACACAAAAAAAGAGGTACCAGAATTATACAAATAGTTTTCTCATTTGCCTACGCAGTGGTTGAAAAAAATCTGAAAGAAAATCCAATAGCTAGCCTGTTGCATAACTAGAGTGATTTGAATCAGTGAGCTCTTCAGCACATATCTCTGACATGCCAGTTTCAAAATTATCATGCCAAATTCTCAGCTTTGTCAATACAATAGTGATGCTCAAGATACTAACTCAGAACAGTTTGGTAAAAATTTTCTGCAATATTTAGAACTGGTAGCTGGTCATAGTTTTTAGATGAAACTGAGACAGTCCAATCTAACTGAGAATTGCTTTGCTCTTAATATCAGCTAGTGAATTATTTTGGTTATTTATGAAGTATTTGCAGATATTCAACCCTAGTCCAGCATCAGTGCCTACACACCAACCCCTTTCCCACAAAAACCAAAACAGTACCTCTCTGGTAAGCCACTATCACGTTAAAAGCAAAAGCTGCATTACTGCAACATTATAAAGGGAGAATTTACACTGTGAAATTCAGAGCTCTTGTTCCCACAGCTCTGCCACTTTGCACACAGCAATACAAAAAGATGCACAAGGTGTAATCTAAATACTTTCATATGTAGAAACATTCAAAAGTGTGGAAGACTTCTTGTTAATCTGGGAATAACTTGCTCCCTGACTTCTTGAGTATTAAGTGTCTCACCTATAAAATGGTGTACTATGTAGTTCTACCCTGCTTATGTTTAAAGAAAAAAAAAGGCACTATCATGGATATTGTATGCATGCTATCAAGTAATATCATATATTTTGATTATCTTAATGAACATTCATTAAAATAGATTCTAGTTTCCTGGAATGTGAGCCCTTAAGAGTAGTGGCGGGTCAGTGCTTTGAGTTATTCTTTGAAGTACTGGGATACTTGTAGTAGATGTCTCAGAGAGTAAATTCAAACATCTAATTAAACAGGTTTGTTGGTTCTTTTTTTTTTTTGAATGGCCATTGCAAATATTTCCGTTTGGTGCTCCAATCTGGAATTGCATTCTTAGAGCAATGCTAAAAGACTAATCGGAAAAGACATTTTGGTTTTGTTGCTATTTCATGCCCAGATTTGATTATTTTCAGAATTTACTCAAAAATGTTATTCTCATTGAGGACTAAACTCCTAGGAAGTTTGGGCTTTAGTTTGTAACATTTTAAGTTATTTAAATAATTGTTTTGAACTATGGAAATAGCGTGGTAAGTCATAAAGGGCCAAATATTCTCTGGGGACTTTCCAAAATTCACCTTTGGGTTGAGAACACACGTGAGAAATTTCAAAGCATTGTTTCTGTAGAAAGTTTCAAAAGCCATGAAAGAACTACAAGAGCAAAACTACAGTATGAACCTGATTTTATATATAGAACACCATGAATTAATGTACTTCTAATCTCAAAGGACATGGAGTAGCAACACCAGTTAATGGTGCAGTTCTGATAGCTGAGGTGAAGTGAGCAGTTGTGATGAGTCACTGGAAAGCAAGGAGCTCTCCATATGCAAGCTGTACAAATTTTCAAAAGGATATTTAGCACAGTATCTTCAGTAATGCAGGTGTAAAGATCTACGCCGAGGTCAGATGAGGACAATACAAAACCCCATGTTACATCACACTATGGTACAAAAGATGTTAACAGCTCCAAACATTGTCATTATCTGCCGCTTCTTTTGTCCCCTTTACTCCTAGCAGGAAGTGAGATTCATCTTAGATTTTGCACACTCAGTTTTAATTCCAATTCCAAGACAGGAATTCCAAGATTAGTTCCATTGCAGGAATTTCTGAACAGTGGTAGATTTTTACATAGTATATAGAAAACCTGTGTTTTGCCTTCATGCCACGGTGATAATGCCAAGACATGAGCAGATTAATGGGAAGTGCTAATTAGTATCAGCCTTTGGTTTTAAATGCCTTGCTTTGTCTGTCCGGATCACACTCAGTGGTGATGGTATGCATTCAAGGCCAATTTTAATTCACCCTGAAAACATGTAATCAGATTTAGGACTCGTCTTCAACAAGATGCTTCTGATGCTTTTTTCAAATTTGTAAGTTCCAAGAGTTCTACTAAAACTACACTTATACCGAGAACTTCAGCAAGGGACTTAGAGTTTTCACTTGAGTTTTCTTTTCAAATTTGTAAGTGACCAAAATGTATGTCTCCTATGATACAAAATCTTTAAACAGGTTGTTTTACCTGGAAACATTTCAGTGAAGGAAATCAAAGAGAAACAACCAAGTGACTTTCCCAGTAATGAACTCTGACGTGGGAACAATGTCTAGCTGGTACATTGTTTACTTCCAAGGAGGCAAACTAAAGATACCATGCACACTACCACCTGGTGGACAAACTACAGAAAAAACACTGGTACCTGCCAGGAAAAGCAGCAACAAAACTTCATACTTAATCAGAACTAAAATGCTAGGCAGTATATAGTGCTGGTGAAGTTTTGGAACAGACAAGAAATAAGGACATTGCAATTGGTAAATGAATATATCACTGTAGTAAGAGATTTCTACAATCACTTTTATTCGTTATGGAAGAATCCCCACTAGTATTTACATAGTGCAAAAAAAGCTATTACTCCAAAAAAGTATGGTAGATCGAACAATTCTTCTTCATACAGCAAAAAAGAAAACAAAACCCTTCATCTTTTATAATAATTTTCTACTGTTTAACCTAAGTGTTGCTACAAATGTTAGACATTAAAGATTAACAGTTTATCTTATTAGAATCTATTTAAAAATATATGACCCATTTATGACATTTAGAAGGTGGGCTGTGCCAACTGTGTTGCTAATTTCAGTGTTATCATGCACTATAAATTTCAAGTTAGACATTCTACATTTCATTGTGTGTGGAAGGGATGGCTAGAAACCCATATAGGCTGCATGTATGGCTTTCTTCTGCTGGTTTTTGTTTTTGTAAACAAATCTTCACACTGAATTTTAATGATTAAAATATGATCAACATTAAAATCAACTGGATATTTTGCTTAGTTGGCACAACTTCACAGAGAATACTTAATGACAGTTTTAGCAAACAGCTTTTCAAACAATAAAACTTTTTGCATTCATATTTAAAGTACTGTTATTAAAATTTAAACTTCATGTTAAAGAAATGGACTGAATCATGTGAAAATCCTTACCCACATAAGCATTCGAGATCTCCCACCTTTATGTTAAGAAATCAGACAAGTGCATTATTGAAGAACATTTCCTACACTTTTTTAATTTTAAAAATATGGGACAAATCCTGCAGTCATTGTTTGGTTCCAATCCTGCAAACACTTACACAGGTGTTTAAATTAAGCATACCAATAGGTCCGCTGAGATCAGTGGAACTACTTATGTTCCTAAAGTCAAGTATGTAAGTACGTATTTGCAGGACCAGGACCTTAATCCTTACTCAGACAAAAAATATATTATATATAAATTAAAAAAAAAAGTGGTCTGATGAAGGACTACGTTCTCCAGATTTTTTTCCCCTACATTTATTTTTGCACAGATACCAGCAGTGTTATATAAAATACTTTCTATGCATAGTCACCTCTATCAATTCATTGTAAAGATGCTCTACCACACATTTTTCATGTTTTGCCAGATGCATGAAATCTAAATAATCCAATAATCTTTGAAAGAAAAAAAATGGATATTTGTTTTCTGAATAATCTTCACAATAAGAAACCATATCTATAGTCATAACTCCAGAAACATCTGTTTTTTGGAGTGTAACTACCTGTATAATAAATTGTATACTTTTTATAGTGAAATAGAAATCCAGCTATCTTAAAAAATTAATAATGGCACTATAAAATAACCTATAAAATAATCGGAAAGGTTATGCTTTTTTATTTCTGTTGCTGATAGAAACAAGATTCCACAAGATCAAGATTATACCTCTTAAATGCTGCACATTGCAAGGAACTTCCCTAATTTTAGATGCAAATGGACCACTTCACAGACACACAGTCATTCCATTCGCAATTATCTCTCATTCTCATCTATCAAAAGGAAACGTTCTAAATAGATGGTTTCCTTTACTCTGTTTTGGTTTGCCTCTCTAGAGGTGATCATTCACATTTACAAAGATTCTCCTTGTTTGCTGGCAAATAGAGAGATACTAGATGAGCTGTATCATCTTTAATGAACTCATAATATACTTATGAAATCAGTAGCAAAATTACAGTTAAACAGTAGGTTGAAGATGACAAGTAGATTTCCTGTTTGATATAAACGTCAAAATCTTAAAATGACTGTCCAAGTTCAGAAAAGATGAAAAAGAAACCTTTGTAATGCTACTACCTCAAGAGTTATCTGAATCACTGTCATGGAATAAGCAAAAGGAAATGTACAGATTATAGTTTTTTGTAATCTCACTCTCCATTTTGGGAAAATCTAGGTCAAATTCTATCCTTAGTGTGCACAGATGATTTTAGTTGTTGATGGAAGCTGTGCTTAAACATCCAAGGGCAAACACTGATCCTCTGTCAGCAGTTCAAACCGCTATCATTTCCTAAATCAACTAAAACTTTCAAAGCGTATGCACAATAAAATCTGCAGTACAAACAACTGGGGTTAATATTTAGGAGGCATCATTCTTTACTCTTTGTATTCCTATAAAAAACATCTGTTGCTAATATCTAGAAAGATTGTATCAAAGAACTAAGAACATGACAGGACAGCTCTTCAACAATGTCCTGCATAGCATTTGCTATGTCTACAGATACCAAAGTGTTATTTACGTAATACTCAAACTCTTCGTTTCCACAATGCTCATTACCATCTGAAAGACAGGACTAGTTATTTCCTAAACCCGGAGTCTGATTTTCCCAGTGCAACATGGAATACCGGTATTACAAATACTAAAAAAGTGCTGGTCCCAAAATAAGTCAACTAAGTGTGCAATTAAAATGTCCATTTATTTTGTGTTACTGAAAGTTACCTTTTTTAAAATGGAAGTGGTCTAGAATAATGAAGTAGAATTAAAACAAATCTATATTTGCCATGAAAAATTGTTATTCATGAAAATGGTTCTTTGGCTACTCTCGTAGTCAAGTCCTTGGTGCTAATGGCTTCAATACATTTATTGCCAGTACTGGACAAAGTTAGAAAATTCAGACTCTTGGTGTGCAAGGATTAGACATATACACCATCCCCAATCTGAAATAAATTCATCACCAGATAATGGATTTCATTTCAATACTAGGAACAAACATGGATAATTCTATGGCAGCTTATTTGTTTCTGGCTTCTTTTTTTGTTGGGAACCACTGACACCACTCAGAACTCCAAGGCGCTTTCCTGCCTTCCCAGAACAACTACTTTACTACTCTAAAAGTCAACTACTAGGCTGCTACAACTGAGGAACAAGAGTTCACATTCTCAATGAGAATTAATCCTAAAATTGATCCTGAACTTAATATAAAAGTGGCCAGAATCAAAGCATGCAAGTGAACACAACCATACACTTAGCTATTACATCAGTCACACTTACTGTTAAATACTCAGATCACTTATGCCTGTTTTATTTAATGTAAATAAAATTATGCACATCAGCATTCCTGAGGTAAGTGAAAGAATAAGGAAGCAGTCAGTTACTAAGAACATGGATGGTGGTCATGGTTAATGGTTCCCTTACTGTGACTCTGCACACAGTGATTGTTTTTTTTTTTTAGTATTTCACTGGAAAAACACAAACATACATTAACTACAATTATTTTGCTATTGTGGTTTTGGGTTAAAATTATTCTAGTATACTGTAACCATCTCATTACAGTCTGCATCTTTTGTAATATACCCTCAGAGACCCAACTACAAGCTGCATCTGTCTTAGCATAAGAATCATGCATACATTTCTCTGTAATCGCCTCTTCCTTTTTACTGCAAGAAAACTGTTTTTGGATTTTTCTGGCTTCTCTTTATAGAGAAGCCTTTTATTTATTCATTTATTATTTCCGGGTATAATTAGAAAATTATGGCCAATCAGGTTAAAATGATTGGGGTATCAGCAATGCAAAATGTTGGTAACCGTTGCAAGTCTTAAAATATAGATCAGCTCATGTGTTGGAAAAAAAGATAAACAGTCAAATTTAAGAAGATTTTTGCTTACAATTGGTCGTTTATAAATAGTTTCTCCGTTTACAAAAGCAGCTCAAGTGAATATCTATTACTGACTGAGATTTTTACACAGATGGTTTCAATTCTGGGAAATACACAGATACTGATTAAAAGCTAAACTATAGGTTTTAATGAAACAATTAACAAAAGACAGATACAAATATTTGTTGTGAATTAAATACATACATTAAATGTTAAACAGTGCAAAATGTTGAGATGAAGCATACAAAGTAATGGCTGCAACCCTTACAACAGTTAATTGTAATTTTAAAGAGTTCCTGAGTTTGTGCTTATTTTTACAACATGTAATTGGAATCTGTGTGTTCTTTATTCAGAGAATTGCTGATCGTGGGTTTATGTTGGGCATTACTTGCGTGCTTATCAGTTGTCCATTCCTCACTATCAATTACTGGATCTACCTGCTCAGGAGTTTCTATCTCTTCCTCTTCACTTTGTTCTACATCGTCTCCCTCTGCACCACTAAGGGTCTTCCCAAGTTGAAGGGTTTCCATAGTTCTTTGGGTCTCCGAGACCCAAGATTCAATTCTGCTATTAAGTTGAACCTCTACCGATATAGGTTCATGGGTGTAATCCTCATCATCTTCGTCGTCATCCTCCTCCTCTTCTTCAAGCATTCCCGGTACAAGAGTACTGGTGGTACTGGTCATGGAGGAATTCAAAAGATCACGACAGCTGCCATCCAAAGATCCTGTCTCTGTACTCTGCTGTGAGGCCCACTCCAGATTGTCATCTGGCTTCACCTCTTCTCTGTCACTTGGCAAGGATTTTCCATGACTTGCAGTTGAGGTAGTTCCGGTTGTAGCTGTAAGTGGCTGTTTATTAAGAGTTGCTTTCTCAATTTGAACACTGCTAGATTTTTCTGGTGCAGTTGTCTTAAATGAGGACTCTCTCTCATTTTCAGAGGTTTCTAACCCATCAGATGTTTCCACCATGTTTCTCCAGTTTGTTTCTGCAAATCAAGAAACCATAAGTTCATCAGAAAACTGACAGCTTAGTGAGTTTTAAAAACATTTACACAATTAAAAAACATCCTAAGATCTTGTTCAAGTAAAAAGCATAAAAAGGAGACATGCATGTAACACTATACTTGTCCAAACATGGTCACACAGTGAACAGTTTGAAAAAAACCAAGAGTAGAAAAAACTGTTCCATGCTTAAAGAGATTTTCAAACTCATTTTGTTCTGAATAAAAAAAAAAAGGTGTTAATGTGCATGCTTCAGCACTACACTCAGTAAGAAATGGCACGGCTGATGGTGTGTGGGGAGACCACGCAGTGGGGTTTTACTGTCAGTGCCAGAATCTCATGGTAATTTGCCAAAATAGTATTAATCATCATTCTGCTGTTGCATTCTGAACAAGAAGTTAAAAAAACAACCTCTAAGGTAGATCATAAAATCAAAAACAAACAAACACACTCCAAGTAATCAAGGCATTATTTTGAGTAAATGAGTGCTCAGGAAAAAAAAAAAAATCAGCAATTCTATTAACAACTTGACCGAGGTTAGACAAGTATTTCATTCTCAACTGGTATTATCTCAGCTGTTACACTATGTGTACTTAAGAGTTAATGCATAAATCAATCTTGTAGGTTGCTCAGACCATGACAACTCTTCAACCCTTCACTGGCTTTCCTTCAACTTCAACACCAAATTTAAGCAAACTGCTCTAGTCTTCAAAAACTTAAATAATTTAGCTCCTGTCTACCTCTCATCTCTTCACTTCCCTAGTCATCCTCCTTCACTCTGCCCTATACACACAATCCCCTGTTCAAATCTCACCACTGGCCTTCATATACAAAGTCAATACCACAGAGAATCCCTCTGCAACTGAAGTGATCCTCCTGTGGTTGGCTTTAGGGTTGCTTTTTATCAGCAAAGCATTTGGAACACATCTGAGGATTAGGGCCAATGCCATTATTTTTATGTGGTCAGTTCTAGAAGAACTTCCCCAGAAGGCTACTCAGTCTCACCCCAAGAGCCTAACCAATTTTGGATCACCTTCTTTAAGGTGTGGAATATATTCTAGACTGGGAAGTATTGGGATAATTTTTTTTCTACCTATGGTTTAATATTTATAACTATTTCCACTTTATGTTATGTAATATAAATATACGTTTTTAATACTTACCATATTCTTTCTCATTCACTTCAGATATGGGCTCTGAAATAACACTACAGAATGAAATAGCACTTGCCGCAGAGGGATTACGAGAATGACCCATGTGATGAGGTGCCTTCTTAACATTCTTTAAGGCCTCTTCTGCCTGCTCCTGCTCCATTGATGCAACCATATCTCTGTATGCCTTTCTGGCCTCCTCAGTCAGTGAGACCAACTTGTTAAACAGGCTCTAAATATGAAGACATTTTCATGTGTTACTTTCTTCATGAACATTTTCACTTGGCCCATTTTCCCTTTTATTAACAGGTCCTGTATATGCAACCCAAAGCCCGTCTGGTCAAAAAGAGTGTGCCCTTTATTTGGGGCAATAATCAGTCATGCTCTAAGTTTCATTTTAAGGATATCTCTGCATTTATACAGCTTAAGTTTTTGCTGGGGTTATTTCTGATGAAGCATGGGTAGGAGGGAAAGAACACTGCCTTCCTGCATTGTTTGCAGACTCACAGGAAGAGTTCACTCAGCCTAAAATCCCAAATGATAAAACTCAGCGTTGCAGAATTTTCCCTTTTTAAAAAAAAACCTGTTACTAATTTTTGTCATCTTAAGCCCCTTGGGTCTCACTACTAGTCTTTGCTTCCCAATGGCACAGATCTAATCAGGTTTTATTTTGTGCAATGATTAATAGGTTTGAGCCTATGATATTATGGCATATTTAGATATGGATTATCTACAATATCAAGCCTACAGCCCTTTTCAGTGGGATGTCACAACATCTTGCAACCCAGGCTTCGCAAAAGATGGTATCACATGTTCAAGGAACCTCTGATTAGAATAGCAGTCTTATATTTGCACCAAAGAAACCACCATAAACATACGGAGCCAGTAAAATGAATATTTAATGACGTTTTCCATTACTGGCCCACACTTGATATCGAATCTCTTTCCAAATATATGTTAGAACAGAAGATGAATGACAATTTAAGTATTTAATGGGCACTTCCTTCCTTAGCAGGTAACAAAGGATGCAACATGATCTAAAATTCAATACTGTCTGTGGCTAGCTGTTTTAGCACACTCACTGCTGGTAATTTTGTTTCCACCCCATCAATATGTTTATTAAAAACTTTACATCTTGAGAAAAATATTGTTAACTGCTCAATTGTTAAGTGGTTTAAGTTACAGTACATGCTACAATACCTGAAACAAGTTCGGTTAGGCAGAAATAATTACATGTTCAATTTCAAAGAGTCACAATGTAAAATTAAATAAACATGCTCAACACAAACTGGTCATGTTACACATAACGGTAACAGGTACATGTAATAAACTATGAATCCTTTATACTTTACTCAAAACCAGAAGAGAGACAGGTTAACACCAATAAGTGCCACCATTTCTATTATTGTGAGGACAAAACTGCTGTCATCTCAGCATCTTTAACGCCTTGATGCCAGCATTCATGGTGCAATCGATGAGGTGCCTGTCAAAAATTCCAGGCCTCGGGCATCAAGAGCCATCACTAATCCTACAGTTTTAGTCAGGGATATGAAAAGCCTGTTCCATTCCCCCATGCTGCACCCTCCATTCTACCCAGAGAATACACAGCCAGGGGGATTTTGGGGGTAAGGAAGGAAAGTAGACTAGAAATCTACTGTCACTGGCAAGGGTGCAGGAATGATTTTTATACTGGGGGTCCTGAGAGACATTGAACCAAACTGTAAACTTTGTATATGATACAAACCACTTCAAGCCAGGTGGTGTAACAGCACCCCCGGTTCCAGCACCAGGTCTATGGATGGTACTGTAACCTTTTAGAGGAGACTGGCTTCCTAGCAACTTCTGGCAGGTGGTGCAGAGGAGGAGGAGGAGGGTATCTGATTACATATAGCTCTAGAAGGAGTAGGACAACTCATCTTATTTTTCAGTCTACCAGGTGCTACATTCAGTGTCTGTTTCTCATTCAAACTGTTGTAAATGTGAAAGCTGCTGATCAATACTATAAATGGGTGATTAAGTTTTAGTGATTACCAAATGACCCAAAAATGGATGCTAGCATCCATATAGGGAAGATTGTGTTCATTATCTGAAAAGAGAATGTTAGAATACTGTGCCCAAATTGCTGAAGATGCCATCCAAGAATGCATATAGGCTTTCCTGTTTGCTCAGAAAATGAAAATAAAATGAAATGATAGGAAAACTTCAGGATGACTGCCTTTGAAGTACATGGGTGCTCAGTGCACTATTTAAGCCTTGTTTAGAAAGCAGCAACATCTAATATAGTCCTAACACACACTGTGGAAGTTTAAAATTCTTCTGTAACCATCAGCCACCTTATGGGTTGGTTGACTGAAAAAAGGATACATATACCCAGGCTTCCCAACAACACTTACTGGAACTCATAGGAAGACCATCTCTACATTTTCATGCAACTACTTTAAGCACAGTGAAACGTACAGTGAGAATGAGGGTGAGGAGAAATTTTGATCAGATAGCAGCCAATGGGTGATACAAACAAGGGACTACTAGAGAGATGCACTAAAGGTTACAAAAGGAAATGAAGTGTCAGAGTAATATGGTCAGACTGCAAGGTAAAAAACTGTCTCAGACTCAAAAAGGCATCTGACCTAATTTATTTAATCTAGAACCGGAAACCCAGGACAAAACTAAAAAACTTTATTCAAAGGAGGTGAGACATTTCATTACCAAGTTTTCATGTTCTGAGCTCAACCCATGATGCTGACAGACAACATAACCAATTCAAGCTAACAAAAATTATGCTAATTTAACTTCTAGATGGAGCTACTATAAGGTGGGTGCAAAACTGGTTGGATAAATTGTTCCCGGAGACAGGTATCAGAGTGGTGAAGCTTATGCCCAAATAAATGTGTTAGTCTCTAAGGTACCACAAGGACTCCTCGCTGTTTTTGTTCCCAGAGAATAGTTATCAGTGGTTCACAGTCATGCTGGAAGGGCATTATGAGTGGGATCCCGCTGGAATCAGTTCTGGGTCCGGTTCTATTCAGTATGTTCATCAATGATTTATATAATGGTATAGAGAGTACACTTATAAAGTTTGTGCACAATTACCAAGCTGAGAGGGGCTGCAAGTGCTTAGGAGGATAGGATTAAAATTCAAAATAGGATATATTAGCAGAAGTGTTGTAAGCAAGACACGAGAAATAGTTCTTCCACTCTATTCTGCACTGATTAGGCCCCAACTGAAGTATTGTGTCCAATTCTGGGTGCCAGATTTCAGGAAAGATGTGGACAAATTGGAGAAAGTCCAGAGAAGAGAAACAAAAATGATTAAAGATCTAGAAAACATGACCTTTCAGGGACGATTGAAAAAACTGGGTTTGTTTAGTCTGGAGAAGAGAAAACTGAAAGGGGACATAACAGTTTTCAAGTACGTAAAAGGTTGTTACAAGTAGGAGGGAGAAGAATTGTTCTTCTTAACCTCTGAGGATAAGGACAAGAAGCAATGGGCTTAAATTGCAGCAAGCGAGGTTTAGTTTGGAGATTAGGAAAAACTTCCTAACTGTCAGGGTGGTTAAGCACTGGAATAAACTGCCTAGGGAGGTTGTGGAATCTCTATCACTGGAGATTTTTTAAGAGCAGGTTGGACAAACACCTGTCAGGAACGGTCTAGATAATACTCAGTCCGGCCAGGAGTGCAAGGAACTGGATTAGATGACCTCTCGAAGTCCCTTCCCATCCTATGATTAATCCTGAATTTTTCCCATTATCATCTAGCTTTAAAATGGAAGAATCACATTTATACCCCAAACCTCTTTCTTTGTTTGTCACAGTTTGTTGCATCCACTAAGTAAGTAAAGTAATGGATATCAGAACAGACATTAAGACTTGTCAATTTTTAGAAGACTCTCACATGCCTCGCCGGGCAACTTAGTTATCAATTGAGTGTGTTCCTGGCACACTGTGACTGCTTTGGTTGAAACTTCATAGGCATGAAGCTGGAAAAAAAAAAATCAGTGAGTTGTGGAATCTGTAACATACCTGAGAGCAGATAAAAAAAAAAAGAAAGAGTGGTAGGCCTAATTAGTTTGAATGAGAATTCGATTATATTTCCCCTAGAATTGCAAACTTTTCATTTTGGACAATGAGTGCCCTTTTTAATTTTTAAAGAAAAAATGTGTTTACAACATGAGATACAGGTTTTTGTTCTGTTTTATTTTCAAAAAATGGCTTTTTTCCTCACTGTTTTCCCCCAACAGATGAAGGAAAAGTTCATCACCCTAGTTTTAGTGCAGGCAGTAGATGAGCTGTACCTGCAGGACTGGAGTGGTTATATCACAGGCAGAGACTATCTGTACCTGCTGATAGTGCGTGGGCATAAATAAGGGCAGAGTGAGGGCAGCAGTTTCAGCAGATGTTATTCGGCATGCGTAATACAAGCAAATCAGTTAAAACCAGGGAAAGGGGCTGGGAAGGGAGAGAGATGGACTTGTGACCCTGAGCGCCATCTCTCCCGCACCGCTTCTCATCACAGGCCAGGATGATTTGATACATGCACAGGTCACATCTAATATGATGGCAACCCACAATCCTCCCAAGGTGTGTTGACCCAATGAAGCAGAAGTATACACCTCTGATGAAATATGGGGATTTTAGGTAGCAGGTAGATGCCCTTGAAACCAGTGCTCCTTTGAGGCCTCCCAAGACCGCCTCCCAATCTGTGTAACAGTCCAACAGTTGCCTTACTTCAAGATGCTGGCATGCCCTACAATCCTGGACATTCCAGGTCATTTCAGCTGGCACTTCAAAAGATGTCTGCCAGCATGTTCCAAAGTTTTAGAGGAAGAAGGGGTGACAAATCTGACATCACAGAACTGACAGGGCAGAGTGTCAAATTTAAAGAGATAAGCAACTTTAGAATAAATAGGCCAAGATAAAATTGGCATCCAATGCTAGTCAACACTCTGTATGTATGCATTACAGTTAGCTTGTGAGCCCAAGTGCAGTGAAAGACGTTTGTAAACACGTATTACATGAGAAAAAAAATTGAAATGGTATTTATTCAGAAATGAATTGCTTACTTCAGCACCAGAATAGTTGAAGATTCCCACCACACTAACAGGAACTAGCTTGTTCACACAACGACCAAGAGCTTTACGTCCAAGTGCAAAGACAAAAGGAATCTCTTGCTCTCGTGCCATGGCTATTACATTATACAGAGCTTCATCCAATCCACCTTAGGAGAAAAAAATAACACAAAGCTAAAGCTTAGAACAGACATCTTAATAGTGCACTTTGGTCCAATCCAGTATTCCACAGTTTTTGTCAGTGGCTATCAGCTAAAACTTTAGTACACATAGTAAGCCACCAGATATTTAGATTAAACCATGTATTGCCAGAAAGTAGTAAGGCTTAGAAAGCAGTAAGGCTTTGAATGCAGTGCACATGCAGTAAATTTGCTTGTTTTATTAAAGTACAATCAAGTCTGTTATTTACTCAATACGATCAGTTAATCTGTACATCTAACAATGCTCTGAACTCTCTAATGGTGCTATGTTATACACTAGGACTACTAAAGTAGAAACTTTATGAAACTGGATTCTCTGTTTCTTAATAGACCTTCTCCTTCTCTTACATATCTCAGGAAGTTACCATTTGCATTCCCATAGTGTGCAAAATATACTAGGCCCAGTCCCCAGTCCCACATACAGGAAGGCACAATTCCTGCCTGACTAGTTCCGGTAGTTAGAGAAATGGACCCAAAACCAGAGTGTGGCAGCTTTACAATGCAAGTGAAAGATGACCTGTCATGCTTATGGGACAGCACGGAAGATGCTTAAAATGACTCAGAAGTCAACATAATGGATTAACAAGGTTAGCATCACTGGTAGCGTTGGGGAAAATGCAATATACACATAGCATTTATACACTAAAATATTTCTTATTAAAGCACTTGTACCTTTTGACTGGATTTTTTCACAGTTAGGAGAAATGATCACACATTTGATCTTGTTTAACTTCATGTGCTTAGTAACCTCACGCAAACCCATAACAAGCCTTCTCCTTGCTTTAGCTCTCATGGGGTCCTTTTGGTAAATGCGTTCCTGGAAACTGACAAGTTCTTGCAACAGCAAAGTCACACACTCATCTATTTCTTTACTTAGAACTTGATTACAATACCTGTCAATTCAGAAACCACCACATTTTAGCATATAGCAAATTCAGCAGTCTCTCTCATTGCTGTGTGCCTTTAAATGATTTTTGGCAGAAATAAATTTTTTGTTACTTGTTCCAAGTACACTAAGTACATTTTTTAGAAGTTAAAGAAAATGTACACTTAAAACAACATAATGATATTCTGAAAATGTTTAAAATGAAACCACAGTGAAATACATTGTCAGGATACAACCCACCCACCCAGAGCCCACAACTTAAAGAGGATAGCTCATACACACTTATATTTTACAATTCACTATTCCTTGATCAAATTTGATAATCAATAAGGGATGCTTTCAAGCACTGGTTAGTGGTAATTCCACTGTAGTAGGGGTGGATTGTAGCAGAGTTTCCAGCTTTCTAAACTCAAAGTTGCCCTTCACTTGAAATGACTTTTCTGCCTACTCTATTTCTTAAAAGCAGCATCCTAGCTGAAGAAAATCCCTCAGGAATATTATAACCCGCCTCATAAGAAGCAAGTAGGAAACAGAGGGTGCAAAGCACCAGGGAGTAGTACTTTTTTTACATGGGGGATAGGCTAACTTAAGTTCACCGACAACTTATAAGAGTTCAATAAACTCAAATACAGTTAGAAAATACATTTGACTAGAATACACCTTTAGAATTCAAGTTGAGTAATTCAAAGCGCTTACTCTCTAAATCTCTTGCTGTGAATTTTAGTGATTGTTGAAGATGCCATTGGACTACCTATCCCTGAACTGGCAGGTGAGCCTTGTGACACTGGAGTCATGCAATATGGAGAGTTCTGACTTGCTGGAGAGAGTGAAGTATCACTAGGCACACTTAGCCCCGGTTCTGAAAGAAATGAAAAAAGCTTTGAAACGTCTAAAGTATGAAATGCATTTATATATAAAAAGCAGTATAGTTTAACATAGGGAACTCATCTGCCACTCATATGTAAAAATCAGAGAGCAGGACATATATTACAAATTTCAGGCACCTAATATCTATCAGGTAAACCACTTTAATGATATTTGAATACGCATTCAATTACTACATTTGAGCTCTCTTTTTTTAAAAAAAAGTATTTGAGAATACAAGTGAAACAAGAACTACTTGAAGAGAATAAATGTCTTCCAAAAATTAAACTTGTGTGACATTTAAATTATGCTGCCTTTTTGCTGCTTTACTTTACAGTGATCTCCAGAGAGTCATTACCTATTTTTACATTAAATACATCCTTGCTGTCCTAGCAATCTTTAGAGTATCACTCATTACAATTACCATGATATCACAATGTGGGTCACAAATCTCCATATCAAAGAGGTAGTGGCTGACAGCTTTGGATGTGCCTTTCCTTGTTCAAGAATTAACCATAGTCTGAGCAAAAGTTCGAATAGTTTGCATGAGTTCAAATGACTTGGCACTAAACTTGCATTTCCTCCCCATACTGCACATGCCTCTGTACTTGCTGATTTTAGACAGAAGAGGGAGCACTAGAAGGTGATTTGAAAAATCTGGGTTTTCATGCTTTTTTGGGCCCTACCAAAAGCAGGAGGACCGGAAGTATCATGAGAAAGCCTGTTCTAACAAGATTTCCAGCCCAAATTTGATGGGCACAACTAGTCCGGGGAAACATCTTAACTGGACTGCTGCACTTTTTCAAGTTCTTCTATCCCAAATTCATGCCTTATGAAAGCTGTGTCAGGTGCTTTTAACTACCGACTAACACTCAGAAAAAACACAACATTACTAATATACATTTGGCATCAGATTCTCAGTTTGTATAAACTGGTATAGAAAATCTGTGGTCACTGAAATAAATAAAACTATGAAAATATAGATCAGCTGACGATCTGGCCCTTGAAATTTCTATTTTAACTCTCTAGGAATGTGACAGCAAAGTCAGAACTATTATTTAACAAAAAACAAACTAGTAGACTACAATACTCAATTACCTAGGACTGTGAGAACTATAAAACTAACAAGAAATTTAAGTATTTGTTGGAACCCATTTTTAAATAAAGATTAAAAGTCTGGCTAAAAGGGAGCTTTTTAAACATTTACAAAACTCCAAATACCAAAGAAGAACTGACTCCAATGTGCCACACAGCAGAAGTTCACGGTAAACTAGGAGTAAATGGGTGACACTAAGTAAGTTTAGGTTATGGCCAAATATCAGAAAAGCTTCCAAATTAAGGTCTATTACAGAGAAAGTGTCCCAAATGGAAAGTGGAAGACTGATTTATTTGAAAAAACTAGACCTGACAAAGCACCTGAGAATCTTGAATAGTTGAGGGATGGACAAAATGGCCTCAAATAGGTCTTTTTCATCTAATTTCCATTCTTTCATAAGGGAAATAGCTGATCATAAAATGTATAATAAACTAATAGTAACGGACTTTGTTACATGTTAAAAATAAAAGCAATCAAGAATATTTTAAAAAATGTATAGACTCTTCAATTTAAAACAATTCTTTTTAAAAATCCTAAAACAACAGAAGACCCTTACCTTCTTGAGAGGCTAACTCCTGAGACTGGTCATCAGTCAAACATACATGCACCTCTTTCTGTTCATCAGATCCCAGAAGACTGTGATCTGCAGATAAGCGTCCTTTCTTTTCTTCTCTCTCTTTTAAAATAATCTAGGAACAAGGTACTAGTTTTCAATCAATTAGAAACCTGTAAGTATTACAGATTGCTACAATGAGGTGAGAAGCTTCCCTCATACAGAAGTGGGGAAAAAAATCATGAAGTTTGTTTTAGAGCCTTTTGGTTCCTGAAAGTGAACGTAAACAACACATTTTAAATCTGTTTGATGGATAAGAAATGGCATCCTTCATTTTAGTAGTTACAATAAGGCAAAACCACAATTCGAGAGTATTTTTAGAGTAGTAGTGTTGCAGGAAGGGTTTTTTCATAGCTTTTGTTTAAAATACTTTCCAAACACTCTTTCAAACTTCTATTTGGTAGAGAGCATTCATCTTTGTCACCACTACCTCCCACCCCCACTCTTATAAACACTGATGCAAGAATGCAATAAAATTGCAACAGAATCTTATCACTTTGTCTGGAAATTGTTTTGAAACACATCAGAAAGCACCACAATACAAAGTGCTGAGACTACATGGCTATTAGCCTTTATCTTTGACACAGTAATTGATAAAATATCAATGACAGATGCCAATACTGTAATGAATAATGAAAAATATGGGCTAGATGATTAGCCTTGTTGCATTCTCTGGAAAGTGAGTCTATATATCACTTGCTTCTGTTTCCTCTCCCACCCTTCACTAGACACACAACCCAGTACTGGGTCTGTGCTAGAGGTATGTCAGAAGCATGCTGTACTCCAGAAATCAGCAAGAGCTGCTAGAGAACTATTCCTTTAGGGGCAAGTTGGTCCTCAGCTGTTCTAAAGATCAGGACATCACAATTTAGGAGTTCATGATTCCTAATCCCACTAGACCACAACTAGAACATTATTAAGAGAATTGTTAGTCATGGTTATTTCTTAATCTTGAAACTTGGATCAAGACAGTCCCAAAACAGTTGCATGGTTTACCTTTTTAAGTGCGGTCGGGCGTTTTAGTTTGGAAATTTCTCTCTCTTTTCCTCTTTTTACTTTTGGAGCAGTCGAGTCCAAAGGATTAAGATAACCCACAGATGGCTGTCCTTTAGTTAATGACTTTCTGTTGGTAGATTCTTTGATATGAAAAGGTGCACCACCGCCAACTAAATGTAGGCAAGAAAGATAGTCTCACTAAAAGATACTACTGAAAGAAAGCCCACACACTTCCAAAGTTTTCACTAACAAATTCTCACCAAGTACATTTTCTTTCCTTTTGCAGGGGAAGGGGGACATTATGACAGGAAAGTTACAACACCAATGTTGATGTTTTCATATTTACTTATTTCTTGAATTTAGCCTCATGTTTTAGGAAACTGACTACTCATTCCAGGAGAAAAAGGAGGCTATACATCACATTTAAGAGTAAGATAGAGTTTGTCTCAAATGACATGTAAATATCATTTTTTCTAGACATGAATATGTAATCTGTAAATACTTCTGTTAGTTATAACAATATGACAGATTAAGAAGAACGGTAGAATTTAACTGACATTAATTGGAATAAACAAGATTTTTCCGTATAGCAACAGGCCAAAAGAAATGCATTTTAAAATGAAGCCCACATTGAAGTTCTTTACAGCACTTTGTTAGATACAAGCTTGCTGGTCAGTATTTATAAGTGGCAGACTCCTTGCAAATTAGGGAATACAAAAAGTGCATTTTGCTCATTTATTTCCCAGAGGCGATTCATAGTATTTTATACAATAGCACTTAAGTGTTCAGGCAAAGTGGGCAATTGCCCAGGGACCCAGGCAATTTAAAAAGGGCCTGGAGGCCCCTGGCCGCAGCCAGCAGCGCAACAGGGCTAAGGCAGGCTTCCTGCTCCCAGAAGTGGCTGGCACATCCCTGCAGCCCCTGGTGAGGGGGTTTCCGAGCGCTGCCCCCACCCCAAGCACTGACTCCGCAGCTCCCATTGGCCAGGAACTGCAGCACCCACCCAAACTCCATCCCAGAGCCTGCACCCCACAACCCAGGTCCCTGCCCCAGCCTGGTGAAAGTGAGTGAATGAGGGTGGGGGAGAGCAAGCAGAGGGAAGGGGAATGGAGTGAGCAGCGGGCAGGACCTTGGAGAAGGGGCGGACAGGGGCATGGTCTCAGGGAAGCAGTGGGGCAAGGATCTTTGGGTTGTGCAATTAGACAGGTGGCAACCCTACTGAGTGGGCATGTGGAATTACCTGTGTATGAGAGGGGCCTGGTATTGGTGAGTTGACGGGCTTTCATTGCTTGTTGCTGTTTCTCAAGCGCTGCTAACATATCCCCTAAGTCTAGCTGCACAGGAGCTTTACTCTTCTTCCCAGCTGCTTTTGATAAAGCCTCCTGTTACATGAATATAAGACACAGTTCACCTTTATGTCTATTTATCAATGATCAGTAGAAGACAGCATCTTTTTTAAACAGACATTATTGCTATAATAGTGTATGAAGGAATGCTGTCTGATGGTTATTCCTCCCCTAACAGTTACTACTTGAAAATGTAACAGACCTGGAGTTTCTTCTGCTCCATACTTATTTCTGAATATTCTTGAGCTGTGGCAAGTGCTGCTGCCAAGGCTTTCTTCTTTTGACTTTTTGCACGTTTGGGTACAGAGGTTGTAATAGGAATGGGAGTTTGGACTATATTGATTGGAGAATTTTCAGGTAAATCATCCAGCTAAGGTTGCAGAAGAAAGTGTATAAACATAATTACAAGCTGTTACAATACAAAAAGGAATTACTTATCTGAGACAGTAGCAAAAGAATTATGCAAAGGTAGAGAACTAGTCCATTTAGCAGATATATTACTTATCAAACAAGTAACATATAGCTGTGACACAAGTCACAGTATGCATGAAGATACAGCTAAATTAGTTTTGTGGAGTACTTAATCTATATAGTGAAGGAGACATGTTACATGTCATAAACAAACTAGGGAAATTCAACCTAGATGGAGCTACTATAAGGTGGGTGCAAAACTGGTTGGAAAACCGTTCCCAGAGAGTATTTATCAGTGGTTCACAGTCATGCTGGAAGGGCATAACGAGTGGGGTCCCGCAGGGATAAGTTCAAAATCTTCATCGATAATTTCGATAATGGCATAGAGAGTACACTTATAAAGTTTGCGGACATACCAAGCTGGGAGGGGTTGCAAGTGCTTTGGAGTGTAGGATTACAATTAAAAATGATCAGACCACTTCTCCAGTTTGTCCAGAAGTAAATAGGATGAAATTTGATGAGGACAAATGCAAAGTGCTCCATTCAGGAAGGAGCAATCAGTTGCACACATACAAAATGGGAAATGACTGCCTAGGAAGGAGTACTGCAGAAAGGGATCTGGGGGTCATAATGGACCACAAGCTAAACATGAGTTAACAGTGTAACACTGTTGCAAAAAAAGCAAACATCATTCCGGGATGATGTTTTTTATGTAACCTACCAATTTTTTTTTCTCCCACCCATTCATTTTTTAAATAAATAGGTATTCTAGTCACATGTGGTTCCTCCACAGTTATAAAATAGCAATGGGGGATAGGGGGTGGGGAAATCCAAGACATGGCTTCTTGACAATATGGTTTTCCCTGACATTGCTATGTTAGTTAAAAGACCATTGGAAAAGTATTTCCATAACAAAGTCTATAGTAATTTGTGCTGTATATGCTTTTTAAAAAAATTCCACCATAGTGACCTTGTAAATACTGCAATAGACCAGACAGATTCATGCAAACAGGGAATGTAAATTCAGTAACACTAATCAGAAATTGTCTTCACCTTAAAAATAAAATATCAAGAATAAAAAAGTCTTTACTTACTACTTTTGGTGAAAATTTTTGCTGAATGTTGCCACCTTTGCCACTTCCACTGTCCCTATTTAACTCTGGAAATTCATCTTCATCCTAAATGAAGAATTGAGGATTACAAGTCACACTTGCCTACAACTTGGGTAAAAACCCACCACACACCAAAATACCAAGGGCATTAACTTGAATGGCCAAGACTGGAAGTGAAGTATCCAGTACTTGTATCCAATGGTAAAAATAATAATATACTACTCAAAATATGTACAGTATATTAAAGAAATCCCTGCAATATTAGAGAAAAGCACTGAATTTAGTTAACTTTTACATTCTATAAAAACTGAAGCAAAACGTAAACTGGAAATCTACTATCCTACTTTCAAAATTAAACTGAGTTTAATATAAGATCAGAAAGTACACACAGTAGACCTAAACTTCAGAGGCAATACATACAGTATTGTGAGAAATCAGTGTATTTTATCACATTGTTGAACTTTAGAATTAGTTTTCAGCAAGAAGAGATGTCACGAGGCAACTATCACCAGTTCAACATGTTTTATTAGGTCTTGTCATATTGAAATTCTAACAGTGATATGAACACAAAAAAATACCTCAAAGTACAAGGGTTCGGGACTTTGTTCTGCTCTGCTTGATTGGCTTGTGGTTAAAGGCTTCTCGTGCCGCTTCTGCAGCTTTTGCCTTCTTTCTGAAGATGTGCTTTGTCCTCTGCATCTGAAACCAGACTTACAAATCAAGGAAAGAGTTCTTAGGGTTTTAGAATTAAAAGTGGTATAGATCTGTATGCATTCATGCTAGCTACTCAATTATACTAACGGGAAAAAAAAAAGACAACTCAAGTTAAAATTGATTTTTACAAACTAAGCTACATTACCTATGGGGTGTGTGCATTTTTTAAAATGAACATATTTGATTGAAAGGCACAGTTATTAATTCTAAGCATATACTACAGGTGGGACCAGAGATTAAAAATTCTTTGGAATATTAATATTTTAATTTTATTTTTTATCACTAAGGCTGATTGTTTATATTTTGCATTTCATCCTTCTCTGAAATATTACACTAATGCATGAAAGAAAGTGAAATTGACTGATCTTTTTGAAAATACCAGGATAAAGTTTAAGAGCAAAAACAACTACTTTTTTTTTATAAGCTCTCATAGAAACTGTTACTGTTCTATGACTAGACAGCATCCCTTTAAAAGTATTCATCAGCTGAACTGTTAACATGAGTGAACAAAGATTACAAATGAATTAATTTCTGCAACACCTACATACATAGTATATATTTGCAATGTACATTTTTAACAACAACTTTAATGTAATGAACTAAACCTTTTCAAATTCTATATTTGCATTTGGAAGGAGATATAATACATCCATTATATGCTTCTCATACATACGCAATTAGTGACACAAGGTAGCAGAAGCAAAGACATCCAAAGTTCCACTTTAAACTCTTCACCTATTCTGTAATACTCAGGGTGAATATGATGTGAAAATGAAGTAATCTGAGCTTCCACTCCTCCTGAATACCAGTGAACAGGAGAGGCCTTATCTAAAAGACCACAGCTGTGGTCTTCTGTGGGCTCCTCTGATATTGGAGACCAAGAACTATAAGGAAGAACATCAGCTCTCTCTCATTTTGCAGACCTTTTTCTTGCTAAAAGAGTTTTGAATATAGAAACCAAATGCTCCAACTCAATGTATTTTTCCTGACAGGTGCCCTCCAATACAGCTGCTCAGGCTGGACACACAGGTATTATCACATGATAATACTGTTTTGCTTGTGCTCTGCAAAATGCTAAGGCTTGTTCTACCACTGAATGGTTGACATAGGAATATTAAAACTGAAGACTCAACTGATGCAGTTACAAAATTAGTTGAAAGAGCCATTGTGATATAACATCTAAATATATGCAATGCTAAACATTGGTCCTGATGAGCTAGTAAAATGAGAGAGCGGTGATGCTGTGAACTTTGGCACTGGAGACGCAAATCCGCCGCTGACTTCAGAGTTTTATCCTTTAATTGGTGAAGGTTTAAGGTGCAGCGATGAGAAAACATTTTCTTCCAGGAACTAAGTGTGATAATGGCATGCTGAACATGTACAATACACATTTTTTAAAATTAAGAGCATTGTATCCATCTCAAGAACAGCTCCTCACCTGATCTCCAAACTGGAGGAAGAGTTTGCTAACAGGGCTCTTGAGGAGGCAACTACAGGAGGTCACTTGGTGACTTCTCCTCAGAATTTTCTCTTAACTGACCATGGTTGGACCAAACAGACCCCAAAAAAACCTCACAAAACCTATTTTATTGGACCCTCCCCACCTTCCCCACAAGCCACCCTATGTGCAGAAAGAACTACATTCACAGAAAGCTTACTAGGGCATGAATGTGCACAGAGGTCCCTTGGGGGTAGGAAATGCACCAGGAAACTGTGGGTACATCTACACTACAGGATTATTCCGATTTTACATAAATCAGTTTTGTAAAACAGATTGTATAAAGTCGAGTCCACGCAGCCACACAAAGCACAATAATTCGGCGGTGTGCATCAATGTACCAAGGCTAGCGTCGATTTCTGGAGCGTTGCACTGTGGATAGCTATCTGGTAGCTATCCCATAGTTCCCGCAGTCTCCCCCGCCCCTTGGAATTCTGGGTTGAGATCCCAATGCATGTTGGTGCAAAAACAGTGTCGCGGGCGATTCTGGGTAAAAGTCGTCACTCATTCCTTCCTCCATGAAAGCAACGGCAGACAATCATTTTGCGCCCTTTTTCCCTGGATTGCCCTGGCAGATGCCATAGCATGGCAACCATGGAGCCTGTTTTGCCTTTTGTCACTGTCACCGTATGTGTACTGGATGCTGCTGACAGACATGGTACTGCAGTGCTACACAGTAGCATTCATTTGCCTTTGCAAGGTAGCAGAGATGGTTACCATCCCTATTGTACCATCTGCCATGCCATTGTAAACTGGCGATGAGATGACGGTTATCAGTCAATCTGTATCGTTTGCTGCTGTCATTGGTGCTCCTGGCTGGCCTTCGCTGAGGTCGGCCGGGGGCGCAAAGATAAAAATGGGAATGACTCCCCGGGTCATTCCCTCCTTTATGTTTATCTAAAAATAGAGTCAATCCTGCCTAGAATGTGGGGAAAGTGTACCAGAGAACCAGTGTACCAGAGAGCACAGCCGCTCCATGTCAGATGCTGCAGAAATGATGAGCTGCATGCCATTCTAGGGGGTGTCCCTGCAACAATCCCACCCGTTGCCTCCCTCCTCCCCCAACCCTCTTGAGCTACCGTTGCAGTGTCCCCCCATTTGTGTGATGAAGTAATAAAGAACGCAGGAATAAGAAACACTGACTTTTTAGTGAGATAAAATGAGGGGGAGGTAGCCTCCCGCTGCTATGACAGTCCATGTAGTACAGAATCTTTTCTCTAGACATGAAAGGGGGGGGAGGCTGATGGAGCTCAGCCCCCAGTTGCTATGATGAAGAGGGTTACCAGCCGTTCTGTACCATCTGCCGGGAATGACCGGGAGTCATTCCTTTTTTTACCCAGGCGCCCCCGGCTGACCTCACCGAGGCCAGCCAGGAGCACTCACAGGATGATGAGGACGGCTATCAGTCATTTTGCACTGTACCGTCTGCCACCGGGGAGGGGAGGGGAGAGGAGAGGATGCTGCTGTTCAGTGCCGCAGCACTGCGTCTACCAGCAGCATGCAGTAGACATACAGTGACATTGAAAAAAGTCAAGAAACGATTTTTTCCCCCTTTTCTTTCACGGGGGGAGGGGAGGTAAATTGACGAGATATACCCTGAACCACCCCGGACCATGTGTTTGACCCTACAGGCACTGGGAGCTCAGCCAAGAATGCAAATGCTTTTCAGAGACTGCGGGGACTGTGGAATAGCTGGAGTCCTCAGTATCCCTTCCCTCCCTCCATGAGTATCCATTTGATTCTTTGGCTTTCTGTTATGCTTGTCACACAGCACTGTGCTGTGGACTCTGTCTATCACAGCCTGGAGATTTTTTCAAATGCTTTGTCATTTCGTCTTCTGTAACGGAGCTGTGATAGAACAGATTTGTCTCCCCATACAGTGATCAGATCCAGCATCTCCTGTACGGTCCATGCTGGAGCTCTTTTTTGGATTTGGGACTGCATCGCCACCTGTGCTGATCAGAGCTCCACGCTGGGCAAACAGGAAATGAAATTCAAAAGTTCGTGGGGCTTTTCCTGTCTACCTGGCCAGTGCATCCAAGTTAAGATTGCTTTCCAGAGCGGTCACAATGGTGCACTGTGGGATACCACCCGGAGGCCAATACCATAGATTTGCGGCCACACTAACCCATATCCGACATGGCAATACCGATTTCAGCGCTACTCCTCTCGTCGGGGAGGAGTACAGAAATTGGTTTAAAGAGCCCTTTATATCAATATAAAGAGCCTCGCCGTGTGGACAGGTGCAGGGTTAAATCGGTTTAACGCTACTAAATTCAGTTTAAACGAGTAGTGTAGACCAGGCCTGTGTTGCAAATGCATAAAAACACCTTAAACTCCATTTATAAGGCTGAAGTTCAGCACAGTGCCATCCATGGAAAGGGCTGGCTAAAAAGGGAACACGTCATAGATTCCAAACACGTGACTGTTTTCTGACTCAGCTCTCACTGACAATGGAAATTAAATCTGCAAATTAAATCTGCCCTCTCGGTGGAACAAAGGGCAGAAGCTGTTCCAAGAGCAACGCCTCCTTCAGTTGCAATGAGCTTGGCTGGCAGAGTGAGGTGTATTTTATAGCTCCCTGAGCTTAATTAGACACTTAGTCTGTGGGATTAAATAAAAGAGATGTGAAATATCTGTGGATTAAAAGAAAGCCAGTTCTCCTCCTCCTCCCCCAGAATATCCAAAAGCACCAGTCCATGTAAAATTGTGGCCAGAAAAAACTTGAGCTGACTCTAGTTGCTAGAATAGATAACAATTGAGAACTACTGTATTCCTAGAAGATTATGGGGCAGTCAACTTCTATAGTCCCAATTTTTACATACACAAAGATTAAGGTATTAATTGTATAGCTAAGTGACCGATTACACTTTTGATTTGTTACGAAAATGTTCAAGAGCCCAAATAACCAAACCTAGCCAAATGTCTTTAGATAATACAAAACAGTACTGTACAAAAGGAGACACTGTACATGTCCTTTGTTTTGGGAAGCAATTCTTATCTCACAGCATGTTCACCTTCTGTGTAAGGTGTACTTCAAAGATACACCCGAAGATCACTTGTATTTATAGAATGGTTGCTTACAAGTTAGAAAGCACTTCATACGTCACCCAAGATTCAACCCACCAGTCTGTAGCAGTTCCTTAACTTGTTGTTTTGTACCTTTCTGATCTTTCTTTTGGACACTAACTAGCATTCCAGGTAATGGTCCGTAAAGGTACCCCCGCAGTTTGTACCAGCACAGTATATCAATGTATTTGGTCTTTCACAGTTTTCCTATCTGCTTATGCTAAATCAGGGGTTGGCAACCTTTCAGAAGTGGTGTGCCGAGTCTTCATTTATTCAATCTAATTTAAGGTTTTGCATGCCAGTAATCCATTTTAATGTTTCTAGAAGGTCTCTTTCTCTAAGTCTATAATATATAATTAAACTATTGTTGTATGTAAAGTAAATAAGGTTTTTAAATGTTTAAGAAGCTTCATTTAAAATTAAATTAAAATGCAGAGCCCCCCGGACCAGTGGCCAGGACCTGGACAGTGTGAATGCCACTGAAAATCGGCTTGTGTGCCGCCTTCGGCATGTGTGCCATAGGTTGCCTACCCCTGTGCTAAATGCTGAGTTGTCCGTTCCAAGGTATTGTGGGATATACCAGTGAACAGCATTGTGAGGAAAACAATATAGTTTAGTTGGCATAACTGCCTAACCTTTATATGTACAATATTTATACCGTGTGCTTATTACATATTAATGTTGTGTTAGCAATATGTCTGACATACACTTTGTTTGACAAAGGAGAGAAAATAGTGAACCCACCAGTGTGCACGAAACAAGACTAAGTATCTTCTTGTGTACACATACTTTGCTTCTAATACCTACAGTCTAAATGTAAATGAGTGGCCATTTTAGGCCATATATAAAGGTCTGTGCTGTTGGATCCTGATGCAAGACTGTTGCCTTAGCACAGACAGCAGCTTCTGTCAGATTTCAAAACAAAAACACAAAAATTGCAAGACAGTCAAGGTTAAAAAGGGCATTTTCTTTTTATATAGGACTTTTTTTGTGAGAACTATCCGATACATATCTATTAGCATTCCCAAGTAAAGTCCTGTAAGAATTTCATCCTAGGTCAAGACCTTGCACAAATTTTAGCATAGAACAATTTTTGTTTTTTTAAAACCATCTACTTATATACCAGAGCAGCATAAAGAAAATGTAGTGGAAATGCTGACAATATAAAATGAGCCAAAATAATGTATCACGATGGCTGTAAATAAATTGACAACAATGAGAACAGAGAATGTAAATGCCATAACAAATTTAGTAACTTCAAAAAATCCCAAATATTTTGATCAATTTTCAAAGATTAAAGTTGAAGCATTTTCCACTCGTCGTTTAAAGCATCTGTTAAATTGTCCATATAGTACCTAAAAATCGTTGCATCGATTATTCTGTTATTAAATTGTGCACTTTCCAGACATCTCTCCATTTCACATACTACTGACATGCTCAGAATAAACAGACCCTCCTTAACTGGAGACTATAGGCAGAATATTGCCAAATGTGTATTGCAGCAAAAGTATGAAGGCAATAAACAGAATGCATAAAGTGATTAAATCATGATATAAAGTTTGCTTTCCACTTCCATTTTAATGCATTGCTTACTGTGTGTTAATTCTTAATAATTTGAGAGATGCCATTTACAAGAGGTGAATAATGTTTTAAAATTAAAACACAAAAGGTACCTGTGAACTATTTCTCTGTTCAGCTGGTCTTCCACCTCTGGAAAATGTCTGAGGGTTTTCTATCCAAGGTTTTTTCTGAGTTGCCTGGGAATTTACATTAGTCCAACTTATGGCAGCTGAAAGAAATAGAAGTTTCAAAATAAAATATATGAAAGAAAAGTCAATAAGTATAGCAGAAGTTGTATTACTTTGAAGTGACAAATGTTCGGTGGTGTATACAATCAAAGTAAAAGATTACACCAATATTGTGATCTGAATCTTGCAAAAGTTTCTTCTCTGCCAAAAACTCAGTTCCATAATTATGATTTATAGAATTTGGCAAAAAACACTCATTTTGAGAACAGAATTCAGCCACAGGCACTCAACTGCTAATAATGAAGTTTGATTATCTTGGTAAACATCTAATGTAATAGTGGGCTCATTAGAATAGTTGCATATTATGGACAGTGAACCAATCCAATTGACTTTTCTGCCCACTGTTTTCAGGGCTGAATTTAGCACAATTCCTCTACAGTTATTTTTCATTATTATTACAGTAGGGTTCAAAACTCCTGATCAGGATAAGAACCTCCTTGTTCTGTCCTGTACAATATACAATAAAAGTCATTGACCCAAGCAGCTTATGTTCTAAATAGCAACAAAATACGACAAGTAGAACACACTGGGGAAGAAAACAGGAAGAAAGTGTGAAACACAACGTTGCACGTATTCTTAGCTGAGAGTATCATCTGAAAACCTCAACTCCCCCTCCCACCCCTTAGGCAGAGACAAGTGCACTTAATGAATCATTACCAGGCCACCTGCCTATTCATTATCATTGAGCAATTGATCATTGGTGTGGCAGTACTGATGGGTCTTGAGAAGATTTAAAGGTGTACGGGATAGTGGCTATGCTAAATGATTTAGGAAGGACAAAGAAATATTCCTTGCAACAAGTAAATAAAGATACAATATGACACAGCAAATGTGACAGCTTCAAGATTTTCTTTGCAAAATTAAAAAAAAAAAAAAGCTATACCTGCATTTACTGATGGTTCTACAATCTGAAAAGGAAGGAAGAACATTTTAGTAAATTATTTTTATTATCGTAGCATCAAACAGCAGCCTTGGCACTTCACAAATGTTCACCTACATTCATTGCACCAGAATCTGTATTTTTTGAAGTCATGGCAGCAGCAGCCTGATTGTTGCTATGTTTAGGACTGCAGTAACCACTATCGCTGTCAATATCAGCTTCACTGGCCCCTTGTTCACTAGAGGATTCTGCAGCAGGATGGGATGCACGTCTTCGCCTGCCTTTTGATTTCCATAGCATTGTACTAGAGCTCTCAGAAAGTGACTTATTAGCGATCTCTGAAGGAAAATCTGTAAGACAAAGAAAGTATAACCATTTGTGTTGCAGCTGTTGGAAAGCAGAAAATATTACTAATGGTACATTAACATTTGTGATGAAAACACAAAAGCTACTGAAAAGAAATCAAAAGAAAGCACCAGGTAGTTTCAAATTAGTAAAAAGAGAAATGTACTGACAGTGCTGGATGAAGTAAGTAGTAAGATCCAGTTTTCAGACTATTACTAGATCTATTTGTGTTGTACTAACCAACCCCTTGATTAAGATGCAACCTATTTTTGGCAATGGGATTTGCCAACAAACAGGTTTAGCTGCGAACAACAAGAGTCTTCAAAACAAGGGAGTTAGGTAATACCATGTAGGTTGTCAAGCCAAAATTCTCATTAAGTTGCATTCTGGGTCTCTGAATATTCATATGGCAGGTTTCCTGCAATTATTGCTTTAAATGCAGAAGTGGAACAGGCAATCATAGTGAAGAAAAATCTTCCAGAAGATACATAAAGCAGAATTTATGAAGAAAACCTTGCAATATTTTTTTCCTGTATCAAATCCAATGCACTGTGTGGTTTTTAGAACTGCTCTTACATCTAGTCTCAAAAAAAAAAAAAAAAAAAGTTTTGAAGACCACTCTTGGAAGAGATTTATTATCCTTCTCCCAACACAGTGAATTTTAGTACTCCTGAAAAGTTCCAGACTGATGCCACTAGAAGCTTGCCAAAGAACAGATACAGCAAAGACACCAGAAATGCAATTTCTCCACACTGCCTCCCAGAGTGCCTTAACATTAGTCCAGTGGGGGGTATCTGCTGCAATTGCCAACACAAGTTCTAATTAGTGTGCAAGTGTAATAACCATTAGAAACTACACAGATTACCATTCATTTCATGTAGGCCCCAGGCAGCCAGACAATAAGACTTTTACACAAGAAAATTTTTAAAAGTAGGTCATTTTTTGAACTTGATGTTGACTGTTTCCCTTCAAAACAGCCGGGGAAAGGAAGATTTATGAAGTACACTTCTACCTCGATATAACGCTGTCCTCGGGAGACAAAAAAATCTTACCACGTTATAGGTGAAACCGCATTATATCTAACTTGATTTGATCCACCAGAGTGCGCAGCTCCCCCCCACTCCCTGGGAGTGCTGCTTTACCACGTTATATCCGAATTTGTGTTATATCGGGTGGTGTTATAATTGGGTAGAGGTGTATTAGATAAAATGATAAGCTCCAGTTTTAACACATGCCTGCCAAAACTTACCGAAGTTGAAGTTTTTACTGCCATGCCATTAATAGTTCTTGTTTAGAACTATTTCTCTGCAGCAAGTGGTGTTAAACCTTCAATACTGAGGTTTTTATCTGGTTAAGTCATATAATTGATTCAAGCTTCAAAATGATAAATCACACCTGCCCTACTGACTTACTACATGCTATAGAATGTTTTACAGATTCAAGATTTCAAACTTTCTGGCAATCTGCCTCCACCAAAAATATATCAGGAGCCCAATTATCAGTCCTGCCACAAGTCTGACACACCCCCTATCTACCTTTCTAACTATTTGGAGAGTCCATTTCATTGTTTAAAAGGGTTTTCCCCAAACCCCACCCAAAAAATTTACCAATATTTCTATAAATATGATTCTTACCTTAAACTAAAAGTAAAAACAGTGTTTGAAGCCTACCATTCATTAGCAACCTTACAACAAATTAAATGCACACAGTGGAGAAGTTTGAGTGAGCAAGTGAGAAACAAGGGGAGATATTCTGTTCATAAAAAAACCAAACTCTGCAGTTTCAAGCTTCAGGAAGTTTTTCTAAATAGTGATTACAAACATCTTTCTCTCACAAGTCCTGAGAGTGTCTTTTCAACTCCAATACCATAGGCTTCAGCTAATAAATACTGCTAGCTGGAGTCTCCATATCAACTCAACTCAGCAGAACTTAGTCCTAGAGAAGCCACCTGTCAGTCTATAAATTGAGATTCCATGAGTGGGGACCTCAAAGTCTGCAGAGCCAGTGCCCTTGATCATCTAAAGGTTTTGGGTGGCCTCTCTTCAGGGCCGCTCCAGACACCAGCTCAGCAAGCAGGTGCTTGGGGCGGCCAAGGAGAAGGGGTGGCAGTCAGGCTCTTCGGCAGCAATTCGGTGGCAGCTTCCTCGGTCCCTCTCAGAAGGAAGGACCGGCTGTCAAATTGCCGCCGAAGAAGAAAGTGGCATGGTGGAGCAGCCACCAATGGCGGGGTTGGTTTTTTTTTTTTGCTGCTTGGGGCGTGAAAAACCCTGGAGCTGGCCCTGCCTCTCTTACCTCTGAGGCCTTCATATAATCATAATTTGTTCTATTGGGATGGCAGTCATTTTGGGGATGAAATGTGACCGCAGCTCAAAGACAATGCAACTACAGTTTAGGACAGGAAGCAAACTATACAATACAAGTTACTAGAGAAAGATTCCAAGTCAAAGTTAATCAGGCCACTAGTGGTGCTTCCCAATATTTCTTTCCCAAAGAGGGTTAAGAAGCCTTTAATAATTAGGAGTAGATGTGTGTTTCCAGCAGCATTCCTATGATGAAGCACTGATTCAATTCTGAGAGAGTAAAGAATGCCAACTAATGAGTCAATCGCACGTTTTCTACAGCAGTGGTTCTCAAACTTGGGACGCCGCTTGTGTAGGGAAAGCCCCCGGTGGGCCAGGCTGGTCTGTTTACCTGCTCCGTCCGCGGGTCCAGCCGATCGCGGCTCCCACTGGCTGCAGTTCGCTGCAGCAGACCAATGGGAGCTGCTGGAAGCAGCGGTCAGTACATCCTTCGGCCCGCGCCGTTTCCAGCGGCTCCCATTGGCCTGGAGCAGCGAACCGCAGCCAGTGGGAGCCGCGATCGGCCGGACCTATGGACGGGGCAGGTAAACAAACCGGCCTGGCCCACCAGGGGCTTTCCCTACACAAATGGCGGCCCCAGTTTGAGAACCACTGTCCAACAGCACGTCTTTGGTTCTTGAAGTTCTCTATTAGACATCTTGTAGGTCAACCCTCCTTAACTTATGGTCTGACTAGATCAGAAAACATGGTGGTATGGCTGCAGTTCCAGTTAGTTAGCAGACAGACAGACACACACACACAAAAACCCAACAGACAACATCTTACCTGTTTGCTGAGATGCATCAACCAACAGCACAATTTTTGATCTGTTCTCAGGGCCTGATGCATTGGTCTCTTTTTGGATAGCTACACTTTTCACTGGAGCCCTTTTGCTTTTTATGTGTGTCTGCAACTGTAGTTGCTGTTTTAAAAGATCGAATATATACATGAGACATATTTAAATACGACAATTAAAAATCGTTTGGTTAGTGCTATTACAATTTCTATAAAGTTCTAACAGATTCTTTATAGAAATCACCTGTCTGAAACAAGTGATTATGGGTAATGTTCTCCAGTAGTTCACAAGGTTAATACTATTTTGGATCACATTCTACCATCTATCAGTTTGAAGAAGTTTTCTATATCTTCCATGCAGCTTAGTTTAAGGAACTACTAATACCATATTATACCGTAAGCCAACAAGTTTTGGAGACTATTACCTAAGCAACTAATGCTAGACAACTACTGGGTAGCAAGAGAGGAGAGTTTTGTTGCAGTTTAATGTAATTAATGTATTTCTACAAAAGCAAATGACTACACAAGCAGAGTGTATTTTAGCTAAGTGCAACATATTAATGGACTTCTACTTCAATATAACCAGTGCTTCTTAGGACATATATATACCTAAAATGTGATTCAATAAAACCCTCAGAAATGCTGTTGAATGTACGCAGCCTAGCGCACGTGGCATGACAAATCACCTATTGCAATGGTTTTCAATCTGTGGTCTGCAGACAATGTCGAAGATTTCCAAAGGGATCCGCACCTCCATTTGAAATTTTTTAGGGGTCCACAAATGAAAAAGTTGAAAAACCACTGACCAACTGTTTTAAAATTACTTATGCAATATCCAAGAGCCAGAGAGAAAAAAATCTTAGGTGGCAGTCAACAACATCCAATGAAGTAGCTGTTGGCCATATATGACCCTCAAACAACCTGTCTCCCAGCTCCCTAAAGCCAACAGCATTACCCCTCAGATATTCCATCTAGGTTCTTATAGTACAACAGTCACAAAAGGAATGATCTTGTTCAGGCCTTTGAAACACTAATTGTGCAAAATTAAAGCATCACTGTTATACTTTATAACTATATAAAGTTATACTGCTTCAGAAGAAACCAAGGGTAGAGAAAAATGTTGTTATACGTACTTGTCCTATGCTGTTGAACAAAAATATATAGGACTAAAAAGCAGCTCATTTTTTTGTGCAAAAATGTTTTCACATGATTCTATTATTTGCTCTGTTAATTGGGGCTCAACAATGACATGCTTACCTTTTGTGCAGCTGGTCCCCTGTTACTGCTTTTGCTTCGCTGTTTGGATAATGGAAAGACCTGGCCTGGCTGGTTTGGGCGATCAGCACATTCGGTTGTAACTGTACTTACAGCACTTGCTGTCTGAAAGGGTGCAGAGTAGGGTGCAGGAAAAGGATGATAGAAACCCATGACTTGTGCACATGGGGCTGGCATAAACTGGTAATACGTATACTCTGTAGAGACAGGTGGTTGAGCAGATATAATAGGATAAGCAAGATAAGGTCCTGTGGGGCTCGGGTTTGGCTGCTGCCATCTGATGTCATTATTATATAATGGAAATTGTCTGTAAAACCAAAAGAGAAAAAAAACAAAATTGCTGAAAAGTTACACATAATTGGAGTGAGTTTACTAGTAACTTAATCCTTTATTCTGAAAAAGAAATTAGTGCCAACTGTTTCATGAACTCTTAGTCCTAATAGCTTAATTCAAATGCTTAACTGTTAAATTCCTAGCGTGCAAATAATATATATTTTGAGAGCATGACTGAAATAATGTAATTTCAACTGCATTCAGGGACACTACAAAATACACAAGATACTATGGCAAACAAAACTGCTCAACCAAAAGATTTAAATTTTATGAAGCAAAAGAATGTTAATGTTATACTAGCAAATTAAAAGAATAGGCCAGAAGAAACTAACATCTTATGACAAAATAATTGTCAAGAAAAAATTATCTTCACCACAACGCAGAAAGCTGTTTATAACCAACTTTCAAATTGGAGGTACTGATATATAGTTATAATTTATTTATACTGTAGTTCAAATTATTTCAACACATCAGAAAATAAAAAATGGATGAAATACCTGGGGACACACCAGATAAATTTACAGATAGCTATGGTAGCAATAATTTAGTCTGACATTCACCTACTTATCTAGGAGGAATAATGTTTTGATAGACAAGGGAAAACAAGCTATCAGCTCACATTTTATCCCAGGCTCCTAAGTTCCCTAAAGCAGACTTTGAGAGCGCACGTGAAGACAGACACCTACCACTCAAATACGTTCTCTATTCCTTGAAGCTCTGAGAACAAGTGCAGTGCAGTGGTCTCCCCCTGGCCAATCTCTATTGCTAACGACAACCAAAAGAGCCCCACGGGAACTCTGAGCCCAATTCCCTTCCTCTCCATAGGACTAGGGAGACCATTGTGTAGAGAAGACTGCAGATATTTGTTAGAAAGAGGAGGGGAAGATAAAGGTAAAATTCATGACAATTGTGCAAATCTGCATAAGCCAGTTCCCAGTAGAGGGACTGTTAAATAGAGCCCTACATGGGAGAGGTGTAGAACCCTGCAGCGGGACTGGGATCCCATGGGTCCACCTGCCATATTAGCAAGAGTGGGACTAAAAGTAGTCCTTACTCTTAAGTATTTTTAGCAATTTATACACTGTAGCATTTTAAGATATCAAGGTGCCATATACATACTGACTAAGCCTTGTAACTTTCCTATGAAGTAGGAAAGCATTATCCCCATCCTATACAGGAACACAGATATGGAGAGGATAAGGGTCTTCATGGCTACAGAACTAGCGAATGGCAGAGCTGTGACTAGAATAAGGGTTTCCAATTTCTAATTCCTTCTCATGCTCAGTTTAACGCATCATGCAGTCTTGCACATGCACGGTGCAAATCAAGTTAGTTATGGGAAGGCCTCAGACCGCTAACAGCATACTGTTCTATCACTTAGGGATCCAAGTTACACCCTTTCTCTTAGCACCTTGTTTTAGAGGTGGCTGGGTACACTTGTTTGGACTGGCTGTGGAAGGTTTAAGAGTAGAGCGGATGGGTTCAAGAAGTATCTGTGGTCACTCCTCTGACCAAGGCAAAAAAGAACAAGGAATCTAAGAATGGTGGGGATTAAAGGAGAAAAATGGGGACAACATTACCCAGGGTCGTAGAAACTCTATCCTCACCCAGTAGGGGACAGAAGAGTAACTAAATGCAGAGAGGAAGTTCTCAAGCTTACCAAAAATTATATGAAAACAGTGTTTATATAGTCACTTTCTTGATTCCAGGCACATCTTTGACAGAAGGGAAATCCAAATTTATTTAAAAGTCTGTGTCTTTTTCCATAGAGGCGCACCACCACAAATTACCTGTTGGCCTGGTTTTCCTGTACAAATGGGTAGCAAGTAATCAGGTAGCTGGGAATAGGAGTTGGTTCCACTCCATTAACACCTCCACTGTCATTAGGGAGAGCCATAGATATCATAAGTGTATCAGGACCCTTCTTCTGAGGAATAAATGGTTCTACTTCAGCTGACAGTTTAACATTCTTAAAAAAGGAAAAAAAACAGCATTAATAAAGTCAGAGTCAGTGGTTAAACAAGTTAACAAACGGCAGGAGTTATTCTGCAAATCGTTAACAGATTCTCGTTACTTAAGGCATTTGACACATTAAAGATTTTTAAACCATATAAGGAACTGCAAATTTAAAGTCTTAAGTAAATGACCAAGCTATTTACACAAGTCAACATTTACACTGGAAAATGCATTTTAAAAAGCACTAGCAGGCCTAAGGCTGTTTAAACAATCAGGTGCCTAAGGTTGCATTTAGAAGTCCAAAATAAACTGGAAGACCAGTGTAAGAAAAAGTAGCTCAAATAACAAGTTCAGACACATCTACTAGTTGTAAATATGAAAAATGTACAGTCTCATCATGACTTCCCTTACATTCTTTAAGGAAACAATTCAACCAGTAACAAGCAAACACAGGGAAACAAAACTCCTCTTTCCCATTTGTTGATGCCCTATGGAAAGATCATGGTTGGCTGGTGGGAATGCAACATCCTCTCAAGTGCAATATCACAAACCAAAAGGAATCACCTTTATCCTCTTTTCCATTTCTCTCTTTATTCTTCAGGATTATAAATCAAACATTCATCATGTCCATTAAACAAGGATATTCTCTTGAAGAGCTTACAATCTTAAAATTCACAGGGATGCATTGCAATTAACACAAGCACAATTCAGGAGATCAGCCAGCCTCTTGGTACAGGTGGATTTTTGCAGTGATTTGACAAGTTGGAAAACAATTGACAAATGTTGATCGGAAGGATGCAGCGAGCATAGGAGTTGGTATAGAACAACAACATGTGGCATTTATGCTGGCCTTCATGTTTTCAAAGCTCCAAATAAACATCAATTAATTTAAAAAGGACTGGAATTGGGAGCCTGCAGATGAGGCAATAGTCAGGAGAGAGGTTAGGATCGAGTGTACAAAGACACTAGGTTAGAGATGTAGATGAGGCACAGTTGTGTAGGCTTTCATAATAATTGCATCTTAACTGAAAACATGTGGTAGACTTAGTAAAGTCTGGTCTACATTGCAAAACTGATCATACTCTGAGGCAAAAAACAAATCTTAAAAATGGTTTTAGCTAACCATTTTACTGCTAGTATGGGTGTAACATTGCTAAGAAAAACTTTACTCCATCTGCAATTTTTACGTGTTTCAAGAACATTTACAAATTTTGCCGTTAAGATTAGATCAAAGTTACCACATAAATAAAAATGAATTTTGTCATACTGTCTTTTCAATGTTGTTTTGAAAGGCAAGAGCCCCAAAAGGACTAATCTAAAAGGTTTGCTAAACAATTTAGGCCCTTTTACACTGTGCCAAAAGAAGGTGGGCTCAAGTTCTGTAATGATTTCACTTTGAGTTGACAAGATCATCACTTTGCACCCATACTCAATACACTGTCAGGGGCTGCTGAAGTGAGACAGACACCTATACTCTAGTTACATTCAGGGGCTAGACTCACATTTGGTTGTTTGTGGAATGTGGATTTGTAAGCCTGTTTTATCCCCAAGGCTGACAAGAACTTCAGTAGCGCCAACCAAACTAATTTAATTGGTCTTAATTTCCATTCTTCCAGTAGCTGGCAACCCCATAATGTAGTGCATTATGTGTAATAAGCACTGCTCTGTCCCCTGCATTCTACACCTTCTACACAGTTTTCCAAATGAAATGTGACTACCAAGTGGCCTATCAAGTGACCACATGCAGTGGGACAGTTGCAAGGATTAAGTTTTCACATCTTTATTATTGTACACTAAATGCCATATTTACCAAAGAAAATCTGAAAGGCAAAAGAAACCACCAAGTCAGACAAGCGGTACAGATGAAGTTTGCTAGTTTAGAAATGAAAGCTATATTAAGAGTACTTAAAAACTAAGGAAAAATTAAGTAATGGAAGCAACAATAAAATGAAGTGTTGCATCTACCAAACTGCATTTTTTGAAAAACTTCCCTCTCTTCAATCCCTTTGCATTAGAGTTATGCACTGAGAAAGTAGTAATCATCATCCAAGAAGACCTATGTCTGCTGTCAAGGTAGGTAAACATCAAAAGTCTGTGGCAATGTTTCCCAAACTTGAGACGCTGCTTGTATATGGAAAGCCCTTGGCAGGCGAGGCCGGTTTGTTTACCTGCCACGTCCGCAGGTCCGGCCAATCGCAGCTCACACTGGCTGCGGTTCGCTGCTCCAGGCCAATGGGAACTGCTGGAAGCGGCGGCCAGTACGACCCTCAACCTGTGCCACTTCCAGCAGCTCCTGTGGACGCGGCAGGTAAACAAACCAGCCTGGCCTGCCAGGGGCTTTCCCCACACAAGCGGTATCCCAAGTTTGGGAAACACTGCAGTAGAGCAAGTATCTTTGTGCTAATCAGCTGCACTTTTGGCAACTAGATAATGATCGAGTACCATCTTAAGTAACTTCGTTACAACTCACAAAGCTTCATGTAGAGGAAAAATGATACAGTTGTTAGATCAATAACATGGGACTTGGGAGACCCAAGTTAAATTTTCCACTCCACCTGATCCTTCCTGTGTGAAATTATGAATGCCAATTAGAAATAATGCTTAGTTTTTATAATAGTCCAAAAGGATCAAATTAATTACCAAGGATTTGCACCGTAATAGCTCCAACTCAGGAGTTGCCCAAAAACAAAAACGGGAGAAGAGCTCATGAATAAACAGCAGTTCTCTTGGCCATAACGATTTCAGCTCTTATACAGCTAACCTAGGAGCCTCAAACACGTGGCCTGGGGAGTTATTTGCTGTGGCCCGCCAAGCTCCCTGTGCCGCACTGCCCCCCCAGAGTTATTTCCTGTGGCTGCCAAGCTCCCCTCACCTGCCGCCCCCCCACCAGAGCACTGCATCCCTGCTCCTCTGCCTACCTCCAGGTGCTTCCCACTGCCAAACAATTTAGCGCTTTCCAGGAGGGAGGGGAGAGGAGTGGGGAGCTGTGCACTCAGGGGAAGAGGTGAAGAAGACGTGGGGAACTGGGGAAGGGGTTGGAATAGGGGCAAGGGAGAGTGCCCTCATTGAAGGGGTGGAGTGGGGCGGGGCCAGGGGCAGAGAAGGGGGGCTTTGGTACCTTTATATGAAAATGTGTCAGTGATGCAGCCCTTGAGCCAATGTACTAGTCCTCATGTGGCCCTCGTGGTGATTTGAGTTTGAGATCCCTGAGCTAACCCGTTTCTATAAAGTCAGGCCAAGCCATTTAGATATACAAATGCGGCACTGTTCATGAATGGCCGAAGAACTTTCAAATGGTTATCCCAGTTCTCTCTCTTCCCAGCAATACAATGAGACAGTTTGGGTACAGATACTATGCACCACATGAGTACTGACCAGAACCATAAATAGGCTTTCCAGTCATTTGTCATCCAAATGGGGCAATAACATTATGACACTACTGATATGAGATTGCCCTTGTGAATTTGCACCACCTTTCTATGTTTTTAAACAGCCAGGTGCCCATCCGATCAACCTAATGGCAAACAAAGTGAGATAGGAGAAAGAACTAAGTATTTTGTGGAAGTATCCTAGGTAGGAATTCTGGAATTAGTAAGCTTCTCTAATGCAATGCACTTCCAAGAATGCTTTTCAAGTATGGAGAAGATAATATTTTTTAGGATAGTTGGCCACTGTCTATCTCATCTGTACAATCATGGAGGTGTCTGAAGTCCAATGTCTTGTCTTAAGCTGAGGTGTGTTCCCAGCAGGGTTTTAGGGAGTGTGTGTGGAAATATGGAGATCACTCTTTGATGTCAGGTCATTGTAGAACTGTCATTAAAATGACTCTTCTCTTTACCCTTCCTTCCCCAAACTCCACCACTTTTCATGATTCATTTGATCATGGCATAGTCTTTAAGGTTAAATGTAACAATCAAAAATAACTGATGAGACACATCATTGACTAAGGCACCAGTTTAGGATCTCCTGGAAAGAGGGCTCTGTATTCTGTAGTCGGTCTGCAGTCCATTGAGATTACCTCTAGCTGTTAAGGTATCTGTAAAATTATTCCGACTTCATAGATTCTAAGGCCAGAAGAGACCATTGTGATCATCTAGTCTAACTTTGTGTACACAACAGGCCACAGAAATGCCCCCAAATAATTCCTAACACATATATTTTAGAAAAGCATGCATTTATTTTAAAATGGTCAATGATGGATAATCTACCACAACCCTTGGTAAATTGTTCCAATGATTAATTACCCTCACTGTCAAAAAAATATGCCTTCTTTCCACTCTGAACTTGTCTAGTTTTAACTTCCAGTCACTGGATCATGTTGTACCATTTTCTGCTAGATTGAAGAGACCATTATTAAATATTTGTTCCCCTTGTAGATACTTATAGACTATAATCAAAACAAAGAGACGATTAAGAGTTATCAAGATGAGCAAATTGAGCTCATTGAGTCTACCATGTTTTCTAATCCTTTAATCATTCTTGTGGCTCTTCTCTGACCCCTCTCACCAGCCCCCAATTTATCAATATCCTTCTTGAATAGGGGGCACCAGAACAGGAAACAGTATTTCAGCAGCAGTCATAACAGTGACAAATACAGAAGTAAAATAACCTCTCTAATCCTACTCAAGATTCTGCTGTTTATGCATCTCAGGATTGCATCACACTGTGAGTTCATGTTCAGCTGATTATTCACCAGAACCCCTTACATCTTTTTCAGAGTCACTATTTCCCAGAACAGAATCCTCCAACCTGCAAATATGGCCTACATTCCTTGTCCCTAGATGTATACATTTACCCACATTAAAACACATATGGTATGCTCTGGCCCATTTTACTAAGTGATCCAGATTGCTCTGAATCAGCAACCTGTCTTCACTATTTACCACTTTCCCGATTTGTGTGTTAAAAGGAAGACCAAACACAAAATCTCCTCTCTCTAACAAAATCTCATGATTTTGGGGGGTTCTAGCTCATGATTCTTAAACCGGTGAGGTTGTCAATACCGTAAAACAGGTCTTAATTTTATAGGGAAAAGAGTTTTGCTCTTCATGATGCTATTCAGTTTTAACTTACAAAATGTTATGCAGTAGCTCATTATATATTTCAGTCCAACAATTACAACTCTACCAAGATGGCATATATACTGAAGTGACCCTTTGTCTTCTATATAAGAGCTACTGTAGTCATCAACAGCTGCAAAGACAGAAGATGACACTAGCAGGACCAGACTGGTAAACTTTGTCCTATAGTTATAGCACTGTATGTTTAATCTTAGAAAAGTTTTTGTTCATTGTAACGTAATGGCATTCAATATTACCCATTAAAATAGGATCTCTTGTCTTCTATCTAGGAGAGCAAAGTTAGCACTCAGATATTTTTTCATCATCCACAAAGTGAGAAAACAGATCCATATGCTACCTTTCAGAGAAATAGAATACAGTTGATTGTTTTACTATTTAAAGCCTGGAAACAAGAAGTCTAGCTGCAAAACATAGTAAGGCAACAACATAGATACTATAATTTTTAAAACAGTTTTTCCAATTTTGCTCCTGAATCTTATGTTTCAAATCTTCCATAATAACTTAAGTATGCAGACAAGTCACACACTTCACCTATTTTAAGACCAACTTTGCAAACACAGAAACCAGTGTTAGTATAATTATTTGACTTCTAAGTGGCATGTATTCAAGGAACAGTAAATATGCAGCATAACAGGATAACATCACGAACAGCCCTTGTAATATGGTGTGAAATATAATCATACTCTGACAGATTTAAAATTGTATTTCCAATATAGCAGTATCACGCTCAGGTACACTGGTCTCCATTCAAATACTTATGTTGTGTGAACTTATTTTTCCCCCTACTGATCTTCTACCATCATACATTCTTAAAAGGTGCTATGTCCAAAGAACACAGTATAGAGTAATGGGCTATGGCTGCAGAATGAAAATATATTTGAAATTCATGTTCAGGTATGAGTTCAAGATTGCCAGTTTTATCACAGCACAAACTTTACACAAAGTTGAAAGTTTAGTTTGCTACCCCTTCACTGGGTATTTTAGAACAGGTGAAAAGCTAATTTTAACCCGTCATGATTTTGCACTTGGTATGCTTTAGTTGACATGATAATCCCCACCTCATTTATGATGAAAGTCAGTTATATATGCAATAATGGCGAGATAGCATTAAGGCTGAGATGCTACATATTTCTTTGAGACACACAGTAGGTGAGGTAATATCTTTTATTGGACCAACTTCTCAGACACTCTGATTCCTTCTCCAGACCTGAAGAGGTGGTCTGTGGGGCTTGAAAGCTTGTCTCTCTCACTAACAGAATTTGGTCTAATAACAGATATTACCTCACCCACTTTGTTTCTTGAAAATAAGAATCATACTATTCTGCAGTAGGATTATTTTAAAGGGACACTCAATTTAAAAATTCACATTTTTGCCAGGATCCATACATGAACAAAACAAAAATCTGAATACTTGGATTACTGTAATTGAAAGATCAGAGTAAAACATTTGTCTTTTTTCAAGTGTAATTATTTTATACTAAGTTTAGTCCAGTCAATTTCTCCACAGTTGTGTAGGGCTTCCAAAGAGCAACACAGAGAAAAAGAAAATGTAATTACACAAGATGGTCAGATTCATATATTGATAAGGCCCTATGTTTTCAATATTTACTGAAAAATTCCCAGGTTTTACAAAAGCTGTAATTTTGGTTTTTTTAATTGATTTTTACCAAAATTTTGGACCACTCAGGTACATGAAAATACTGATTATGTTAAGAAAAATTCAATACATTACATTAAGTAGATGTGTTCCTGTTAATAATGTTATTCTAGAAGCGCAAATAAGAGGTTGTCTGTAAAAGTAAGATAATGTAGAGAAAGACAGATGGACGTGTGCATCTATGTACATTCTGTTAATGTACAGTTCATTAATAAACCACAATATTAAACTACAATACTTTATCTTTTAATAATCTTACTTTTCTCTCTGTTGCTTTTTTCTGTCCTCCCATCTCTCAGCATTAGCTGTGGTATTACTCAGAAACCATGATGTTAATTTTTTTTTTTTTTTTTTTACTGATTTTCACTTAATTTTTAATTTCTGTAAACACTGATAAATTTCTGAGAAATTAAAAAAAACTGAAAGCAAAGGGACTTGTACATTGGGAAAGGCAATGTAACATAGCAGTTAGAGGAAGGAATGGGAAATCAAGGCTGGTTTCTTGGAAAAGAAACTTGGAGCGTAACCTTGGGGAAATCACGTGACTTCCATGTGCCTCATGTCTACTCACCAGTAAAATGAGTACACACACATATATGCACATACATACCCCTCACATGCATATTTGTAAAGTTTAATATTTGTAAAAGTGCTTTGAGATTCTTGCAGAAAAGGCATTAATGCAAAGCATTACATAAGTGGCTCTTTCCCCCATTGGTCAACAATAAATCTAATAGCCACTAGAAGACTTACGGACATGCCTATCTATTGTTGCAAAACAATTCTGACTCTCTTTTAAACACACTGAAGACCTTGTTCTGGTTATAGTTCAGTCATATGAAAATAAGAATCTTTACATAAAACATTCTTCTGGCAAGGACAGCTTTCTATTATCCTTAGATGACTCCAAGTGACATTCTCTCAGCCTAAACTCCAAAGTTAAAGAAAACTCTTCTTTTTCCACAATAATAGACAAAATTCCCAATGTTCATATCCTCAAAAGACAGAAATACAATTGGAGAAATTGAACAAAACAAAAACAGCACACCTACATCCAACTTACTTGCATAATAAGCACTCAGCACTATAATAAAACCATAATTATCTGTTGGCACTACTTTCCTTGCACTTTGTTCAAGCAGACAACAAATAGGCTGTTTTTAAGTACCAAATAATTTAGGACATGTCCACGATTGATATTTTGCAATTCCACTTGATTTCCTAACTGTCCTAATAGAGGCCAAGGCCTTAAGCATAGCTCTAAGCAAATAAACACATCATAATTTTTGAATTTGAAAATAATATCAACTTATAAAAAAAAAAAAAGTTGTTTCTCTTCTCCTAGTTTCCTACCACCACTCCCTTGTGCTGAACACCTGCAAAAAGCTTAGTGTGACCTTGTCTACATTAGGAAAATAACCCATGGCTGACAACAAACATCATCCAAACATACCATTTAACTGTTCTTGAACACATTAACTTCTGCAACTGACAGAACCAAACTATTCCAACACCCATTACAGAAATCACAACAAATCCCAGGGTAGAATAAGGGGTTTAGAACAACTTTCTGCAACATTTTTCTCTCTATATTAGTAACTCAAACTATTTAACCACAGTAGAGAGAGGCTCAGATATTACAGTGATGGGGCCACACAAACCTAGCTAGAGGGGAACTAAGGGGAATCCATAGATGACACTTCGTCACTTTAAGTTATTTTGTTAGTGTAGACAAAAACAATTAATACAAGATGTGTGATGGCTCTTTTTTCTTCAAGACAGGTTTTTGTCCAAAGAAATGAATTATGTTAACACTGACAATCCCTTTTCACCCCTCAAATCTTATACATATGACATGCAACACAACATTCGCTCTTCTGACATAGTTACATTCTAAATCACATTAACTGTTCCTATGAGTTGAGAAGTTAATTTTATTCTAGTTAGTAGCATCACAGTTTATTTGGGACTTTCTCGCACCCCCAAAAATTATTTACCTAACCACTTTTATCTCATGACTGTAGGCTTTTACACTGATTTATCAATTGTACAGTGCCACTGAGGAGAAAGGTGAGCAAATTAAAGGATTTCCAGGATCTGCACCAGCATCTTAAAAAACTGTGATTAAAAACATTATAAATTATTTTATATTGATAAAAGTAAATTTTAATGTTTTTATTAAACTTATTGAGTTTGAACCTTTTGTTGAGAGTATTCCTATGCAGGTTACTACTGGCTAATCAGAAAGCATGTGAAGCAAGACAATTACAGTATTGCAGAAAGTTACCCCCCAATTATTCATACTACCATACTATACCCTAGCATCTTGGGGCCCTAGTCATGGACCAGGCTCCCATTGTTCCAAGCCCTGTATGAACAGGACAAAAAAAAGACAGTCCTTGCCCCAAAGCTCTTAATTGTGCTTCTTCTGATATGAAAGGGACTACATAAAAAGGGTATAATCATTATTGAGAGCTTCACTACTTAATGGGGTGAATAACCATTGTGATTTTTAGCCCTCTCATAAGCAAGGAAAAAATGCTTAGACAGAATGTGTGAAGTCATCTGTGATTGAGAGTTCTAGCAACAAACTTCACAATAGTACCACAATACTAATTAAAGTGAACAAAAGAAATACATGAAATAATTAACCAGAAGTATAGAAAGAAGTTCCCAATTTGGCAGAATAGCCTAATTTAAATTCAGCTAAAAAATTATTCTATTTCTGTACACAGTCATATTTTTATCCTTTCTCTGTAACTGATTGCTTGAAGTTATCACTCATCATAACACACAGCCTGCTAGGGAAGATACACATTGTTTACTAATCGATCCTTAAAAACTATGTACAAAATGAAACAATTATTCTTATAAAAATAACTCATTGTCCAATGTACACTGTATTACTGAAGTTTAGAATTAAGTCAATTGAGAGGATAGCCCTAGAATTTCTGAAGATTTTTCAAAACTGAAAGTCATAACTGAACTATATTTGAAATCCTGCAATTAGGGTCTTTCAACACACATTTCCTTGAAGAGCAGCTTAGTAGTAACAGAGAACTTATTAAGTTTCACATAGAGAAACTCTAATTTTGGATTTTTTAAAATCATCACCTTCTTGTGATGAAGGACTTTACTATGTTCACATCAATAAAACATTAAACAATTGTGATTGAGCGATATTTTAAAGGCTCCTTCATGTCACAACAACTTGAAAAGACCCTGAAAACAAGGTAAATTGATTATTCTGTGACTCTTCACTTAAATTCATCAGGGTAAAAAAAGGGGCAGAATAGGACGACTAAACCTTTTATCTGCTACAAACTAAGGACAGGGAAGGCTAGATGGTGTCCTGAATGTTAGAGACTTACATCTACCCCAGGAACAAAAAATGATTTTAACAAATCTACATGTTTCATACACTAGGGAAATGACATATTACTCGTTTTGAAGATGTTTTAAAAGTCTCTCCTGCTGATCTTGTATATGTTAATTAAAATCTCACTTAGTCCAATTGCCCCAGCAACTTGAAACACGTCACGGAAAAAAACAGAAAAGAGTCTTGATACAACATTATGAATATGACAAGCAACAACATGGACTTGCATAAACTTCAAGTTTATATAGGAAGTGGGTAAAAAAAAAATGGGGTCAGACCTACAGTATTTTAGCTGCTATTTTAACGCTCCCACCCACACTTCACAAGACTCTCAAGCCTCCCAGCCCAGCAGCAGGAAAGATGGCTAGGGCTGAGGGGGTTATGCCCGTGTTGTCACCCCCACTCCCGGATCCTTGTTTACGAGTTAAATGTACCCACAAACAGACATAAAAAGACAGAGTTTTCTCTTCCCTCAACAGCAGCTGGTCCAATAAAGACATTCCCTGCCGCGCCTTGGCTCGCTCTAGTTTTCCAGAGAACTTCTCAAGACTAAAGTCCACTTTGAGATTGTGGTGTTTTTTTTTGGGGGGGGGGAGGGGGCGGAAGAGAAAATAGCTTTTACCCCCTCCCCCAACTGCCCATATACACAAACACCTCCCCCCGTTACAGCTCTGCTCCTGAGCACCCAGGAATCCCCTCACCTCCCTGCCCAGCTGCTTGGAGTGCAGGCCGGAGGGCTGCAGCCGGTGCCCACCAACCCCCTCAGCTGAGCAGATCCACCGCCCGCTCCCCCGCCCCGGATTTACAGCTCTGTCCGCCGGCTGCCGCAAATCCCTGACAGCCCTGGCCCCCCACCCCCCGCCTGGCGCCCGCGAGCTCCCCTGGCCCCGGCACCCCTCGGCTCGCGCACACCCCGTCAGCCCCCCCACCGCCAACCTCGCTGCTTGTTTACAGCGCGCGCGCTCGCAGCCCCGGGCCCAGCGCCCCCGCCCCTCCCTTACCTTGTCGGCTTTGTCCATGGCTCCTCCAGCTGGGCTGGGGAGAGGCGTCAGAGTGTCAGGATCAGCTACTTTGCTGTTACTGAGCATGCGCCAACGCTCCGAGCATGCGTATTAACATCTCCGGAAGCCACTACCCTCACTTGCCGTCAGACGCTACTACCTGTTGAAAGCTGCGGGTAAAGATCCGCCGCCGCCGCAGCGCACTGCTCCCGGGGCGGCCGAACGGGATGGCGGGCGGAGCGGCAGCACTGGGGGCAGAGTGTGTCAGCGGCGGGGAGTTAGAGCCGCTTCTTCCATGGCTGCCCCCTCCCCGCCGGACTCGTTGAGCCGCGCAGGCTGACACGGAAACCGGCTCCTAGCTGCGCCACTGATGGGCGGGAGCCAGCGGCGGCATCATCTGGGACGGAAGCCCGGCAGACCCAAGCCGTGCACAACGCGTTGGCCAAGTGGCTTTGCTGGCCTGCGCCTGCTGGATACAGAGTGGCCTAGCGGTTAGGTCACAGGACTAGGAGCCAGGACCCCTTGGCTCACGTCTCAGCTCTGTACGCATCTGTCAGGGGGCTCTGAGGCTTGATTGATTAACTCATTGAAGCACTGACCTAATCTAACTGGTGACTGGATCTAAGTTGTTTCTGTGGTTATTCCATCTTTGTAAGGTAGAGGCACCAAATCCCTGATCCTGCAAACACTTAAGCATAGGTGTAATTTTGTGTTTGCAGGATTAGGGCCAAGTTTATAAATTCCTTAAATGAATGGTGTTAAGAGAGGTACAGGCCCAAAGTAGGGCCACTTAGCTTTTCTATCATGTGCCCCCTCCAAAAAAAAAAAACCCCACCAACCAAACCACCTGGTAAGTGGGAACTGATGTTGTAGCTCAAGTCACATGAAGCAAGCTTGACCTACAAATGTTGTTGTAACAGTTCCTGATTGCCTTAACAATAGGACATGAACACTTGTGCTTCAGTACTGACAGCCCAAGCCTTTTACCAGTTGAGCTAATAGGGTGAATTTGACAGCTGTAGGCTGTATTACATTCATAAGTGTGTATAAGCTAACTGCTAGGAAAGGGTTACATTATGCTGACTTCTTAATTTTCCATTTTATCTCATTAACTCAGGGAGGGATAGCTCAGACTTTTAAGCATTGGCCTGCATTAAACCCAGGTTTGTGAGTTCAATCCTAGAAGGGGCCATTTAGGAATCTAGGGCAAAATCAGTACTTGGTCCTGCTAGTGAAGGCAGGGGACTGGACTTGAGGACCTTTCAAGGTCTCGTCTAGTTCTATGACATAGGTATATCTCCATATATTAATATTGGGTATAGTGACACACTTTACCACAAGCAAGAGATGATTAGGTTCTCTACAGCAAACAGTCTTCTCCAGTAGCGTGTGTTGTGGAAAGCTGTCTCCACAGCAATTCCAATGGAGGCATACCCAATGGAGCACACTGACACCCAGGAGAAAAGGGATGGTGCAAGGATTTAAGAACAGTGGCAGTGTGAAATGATGACTACACTTTTTAGTAGCCACTTGGCTTTCTTTTTAAGAACCTAAACATACAATGCATATAATGGCATATGAAAAACATGATATAAAAAAGATGGCATAACCCAGGAGATGCACCTAAATCTGCCCACTACAGTTCTGTTGTGTGGCTGGGAAGGCTGTGTCATGGTATATTTCCCCAATCTGAACCTTAGAGTCCAAAAGTTGGGGTACCAGCATGAATTCCTCTAAGCTTAATTACCTGCTTAGATCTGATAAGCTGCCACCAATCAGGAATTCCAGTGTCTGATACACTCTGGTCCCCCCAAAACCTTCCCTGGGGACCCCAAGACCCAAATTCCTTGAGTCTCACAACAAAGGGGAATAAACCATTTCCCTTCCCCCTCCTTCCTTCCTCCCAGCTCTTTCCCGCCCTGGGTACACTAGGAGATCACCGTGATTCAAACTCCTTGAATCACCACACAGAAAGGAATGTTACCTTCCCCCCACCCTCCTCTTTTCCCTTCACCCAGAGGCAATACAGATTCAAACTCTGTGAATCTAAAACAAAGAGGGAATTCACTTTTCCCTTCTCCCCACCAATTCCCTGGTGAGTACAGACTCAGTTCCTTTGAGCCTTAACTAGGAGAAAAAAATCAAACAGGTCTTAAAAAGCAAAGCTTTTAATAAAAAGAAAGAAAAAAAGTAAAAGTTGTCTTTGTACTTTAGATGGTAAAAGTTACAGGGTCTGTCAGCTTATAGACACTAGAAAGAAGCCTCCCCCCAGCAAAATACAATTTAAAATACTTCCAGCAAACTACACATTTGCAAATACAGAAACAATCAAAAGACTATAACCGCCTTTCTTACTAAATTACTCACTATAAAAGATTGTAGGAGGGAGATTGGCAAGAAAACTGGTTGCCCATCTAGTCCCTTCCAGGACCCAGAGAGAACAAAGCAAAACCCAAAAAACACAAACAAAGGCTTCCCTCCACCAAGATTTGAAAGTATCTTGTTTCCTGATTGGTCCTCTGGTCAGGTGTCCGGTTCCCTGTTTGTTAACCCTTTACAGGTAAAAGAGACATTAACCCTTAACTATCTGTTTTTGACAATGCATATAATGGCATATGAAAAACATGATATAAAAAAGATGGCATAATCCAGGAGATGCACCTAAATCTGCCCACTACAGTTCTGTTGTGTGGCTGGGAAGGCTGCAAAAGAAAACTCCACATACAGCCAGGGTTTAGTTAGGACTACAAAGGTCCAGCAGACTGGCCTGTGGAGTTATTGCTATGCAGACCCCAAAAGTTAAACTTCCATGAAGGGGACATACAAGGGTTGCAGCAGCTATTACAAATATGTATGTGCCTTGGTTACATCCAGTAGCACTTGGAGATTGTTTCATACAATGATGGTTTGTAATATAGCCTATTTCAATATTTCATGTACTTTTCCTTCCATTCTAATTCATTGTGACATTAGTTGGGTAGTTTTGCCTCATTTCTCACAGGTTCAATGTTTAATATTGTCTGATTTAGATTATAATGGGGTCACTGCTATCTGTATCATTCAAAGGCTTTGTGGTATAATATTCCAAGTAGCTCAGCAGACTGGCATTCAGGATAAAAGTTTACATCTCTAGATTACTGCTTGGAAAGTGATTTAAAGTATTATGGCAGTACTCCAATGACTTATTTGAAATGGACTGGGGATTTGTTCAGTTCTAGTATACAGTTCTCCACAAAGAAAGGAAACAGAAATCTGTACTGGCACAAATTGTCAGACAAGAGACCGAAGGCTGAATGTATATCATGGCCAACTGTCTGCTTATTTACAGGAAATTGCTTTAGGTCACATTTGAGACACAAACTCTTAATTTGGATGCACATAAAAAAGACTACTGGAGCTGCATAAACTTTGTGGTGTTAGGGGTTGAGTGTAATGGTGATAGAAGCCAAGCTTGATTTTCATTAGTCAATGTCAGTACAGTAATCACTCATTAATGGAGCAGTAAACTGACATTTTGGAATTGCTTCCTATTTTTGCTACTTTCATGTACAAACCTGGAGAGTTCTCAGGTCTTACCATAACACATACAGAAGTGAAGATTTTTAAAAATAGGTTCCTACATTCATGCGTTGGCTCCTAAACAAGGTTTGATTTTTTTCTAAAGGGCTGAGCACTCAGCCATTCCCATTGAAGTTATATATGTATGTTCAAAAGGTGTGTGTTTTTGCTTTCCTTCAACTATTACTACCTAGGTTGTTGTGAAGGTCTATTGCAGGGGTAGGCAACCTATGGCATGCGTGCCGAAGGTGGCACGTGAGCTAATTTTCAGTGGCACTCACACTGTCCGGGTTCTGGCCACTAGTCCGGGGGGCTCTGCATTTTACTTTAATTTTAAATTAAACTTCTTAAACATTTTAAAAACCTTATTTACTTTACATACAACATGAGTTTAGTTATATATTATAGACTTAGAGAAAGAGACCTTCTAAAAATGTTTAAATGTATTACTGGCACGCAAAACCTTAAATTAGAGTGAATAAATGAAGACTCGGCACACCACTTCTGAAAGGTTGCCGACTTCTGGTCTGTTACAACTGCATAGTTAGGGTTGCATTTGAAAACGTTCTTAAAATTAGGCACTTTTTTTCTTTTTTGAGGAAAGAGTAGCCAGTCACTGTGAAAGTTGTTAGTTTGTGTCCTTTGAATTTTGTATGTAGGCTTTGCTCATTTATCTTCATACCCTTTTAGCAGGAAAACTTTGAATTTGTCCTTTGGTGCACTTTTTTTCTCCACAGACCTACTTTTAATTATTGACCACTCTCTCTTTAAAGCATTGCCTATCTACACAAAAAATGGTAGAGAGGTAGATCCTGAGTCACTCTGGGGTGACAGGTAATTTAAAAATAAACAAAGCAACAATCTTGGATGTAAAATCATTTTTGGATTTTATTCATGTTCTGAGTCATGTACTAGGCACACAAACATGAATGACTGAAAGGGTTGCCAGGCTTGGCTTAGTTTTACTCCATTCAAATGCAGAAGAAGAGAGAGCGTTCCGTCTTGTTCAAAAGAATAAGACGACATTCAGATAGAGTTGCCAGCTTACCTCGCACAAAACTGAACACCCTTGCCCCTGCAACCTGCCCCTGCCCACTCCGTCTCCTCCCTGCCATTGCTTGCTTTCCCCACCCTCACTCGCTCATTTTCACCAGGCTGACTTGGGGTGTGGGAGAGGGTGAGGGTTCTGGGGTGGGGCCAGGGATGAGGGGCTTGGGGTGTAGGAGGGGGCTGCAGGCTAGGGAGTTCGGAGTGCAGGCGCAGGCTCTGGGCTGAGGCAGAAGGTTGGGGCACAGGGGGAGGGGTTGAGGACTCTGGATGGGGGTACAGGCTCTGGGATGGGGTTGGGAATGAGGGATTTTGGGTGCTCCAGACTGGGATCGGGGGGGTTGGAGGGCGGGAGGGGGATCAGGGCTGGGGCAGTGGGTTGGGGCACAGGAGGGGGCCAGGGGTGCTGGCTCTGAGCAGCGCTTACCTGAAGCAGCTTTGGCGCTGCCTCGTCCGCAGGCACTGCCCTCGCAGTTCCCATTGGCTGTGGTTCCTGGCCAGTGGGAGCCGTGGCGCTGGCACTTGGGGCCGGGGCAGTACACAGAGTCCCCAGACTGACCGTACACCTAGGAGCTGGAGAGGGGACATGCTGCTGCTTCTGGGAGCCTCAGAGAGCCTGCCTTAGCCCCAGTTTGCCGCTTACTGGCCTTTTAATGGCCTGGTCAGCAGTGCTGATCAGAACCACCAGGGTCCCTTTTTGACCAGGCGTTCTAGTCAAATAACTAGACACCTGGCAACCGTACATTCAGACCATACTGTGGACTAGATGGGACCCTGATTATCTAATTGAAGCTAGTAAATCCTGAGCCATATTTCAAGTTTGAACCACCAAAAGGACTTATTAAAACAACAAAGGGTCCACTTGGCAATACAACAAAGCACATGAATAAAATGTGAAACCAAATTATATATTAAAATAAATGTGGAATCTGAATCCTTTATCTACGGTTTGTTAGCTTCAAATTAAATTAATTTAATTACTTTATTTTTACATTCACAATATAGTTTCGTTTTAATTATTTCATTTTAATTAATATATTTTGCATTTATTTATTTTGGAATCTGTTTATTTTAGTTTGCTGTAAATGTAATATGAGCAGTAATATGCAAACCAAATGTGTATTGTATTTTTCAAATGGATGATCACTATGACAAGGTGATCTGCAAAACAAACATTGTTATATTGGATGAAAGTTTTCTTTTGTTAGGTTTATATAAAATGTTTATTTTTGAGTATTTCTCTTGTCCTGTCCACTGACTGTGTGCCTCAACCAGGGGATTAACAACACTAGTGCTCAGTGATCTCCAACCATCCAGGTTTTTGTTCCATCTAGCAAATAATCATTTTTATTAAAATCCACTAGTTTGCATTGCATATAGAATTCTCACATGCCCTATTTTTAGTAATAACTTCTTTAGGTGGTTCAAACTATTTGGTGGTGCCCTATTTTTAGTATGAATTAGGATATTTAAGAGATTCCTATGCAATATTAAGCAGTGGACATTTTAAAACAAACTATTAAATGCTGGTTGGATTAAAAACCTGGACTATTGGATATTCCTGAGGAACAAAGATGAGAATCTCGGTCTTAAGCAATGACCTAAAACACCACCTGGAAAGCCTCACTCTTTGGCCTTGAATCTCTCTTTGGAGCTGTAAATCTCACTCTTAAGGACAGCCAGCCCTTTGCAGGGGCTATATTTTTTGTCAGATTTCATCCCATAACAGAGAAAAGGTGCAACATGCAGCTATTAAAGATTTATGTGCAGCTGTGGATGGATAGTTTATCCATCTGCAGCTGCACTTAGAATCAGATTATTAGGGTTGGAAGGGACCTCAGGAGATCATCTAGTCCAATTCCCTGCTCAAAGCAGGACCAATCCCCAAATCCCTAGTCCTCTCAAGGAGTGAACTCACAACTCTAGTTTAGCAGGCCAATACTCAACCCATTGAGCTATCCCTCCCCCAGGAGTGAACTCCCATAGAGGCTATATGTGTGAAGAAAAAGCAGAAACAGTCAGAAATCTTGTATTTCCTTTGCCCTTAAAATCCTCTTCTCCTGTCCCTCACTTAAATGATACTTGTAAAACAGTTTGAGAAAAACATGCTAAAGTAAAAAGCTTTGCATTGTATTGTAAGAAGGCAGATTCAGCAAAGCTAACAATTCTCTACAAGTGACCACAGCAGCTTTCTTATGTAGTGTTGACAATACTAAGACATTCCATGGAAGTACAGAGCACTGGACTCCTCCCACTACAGTCACCAAAGCAACCATAAGGCTAAATCCTACTGAAAAGTGATAGGTGTTGCATTGTGCCCTGAAGACCCACAAACTTGAGCTCTTTTGGTCTAATGCAAGATATAAACAGAGTCTTCCACCAATCCACTCGATTGCTGAGCCCAGTCTACTCTAGCATCTTGACCCATTGCAGATGATTGCGAGTAAGAGATTCCCCTGACCAAGTGCTAAAAATGGCACAGGTAGCATAGATGAAGTCAACATGGGCCTACTTACAGGGCATAAAGTTAAGTATGTGCATGAGTCCTTGCAGCATTAGGAGCTAACAGTTGATGATTTGCTGAGTGTGACTATGAGATGGAGCTATAAAAGTTGACTTTCAATAATTTGTTTAATATGAACATTTGATTCACCTAACATTTCTGTAGCAAAGAAACTAGGCTAGAAAAAGAAAACAAGTATAGTTTGGTTAATTACCACAAACAAAACGTCAACACTCCCAGCTAAGGGATGCTAATGGAAAAAAAGAATTTGGAGTGATAAAGAGATCAAATACCTACCTAAGAGAGAAAAAGTGTGTTAAGATTTACTGGATCCTCAAGTACTCCCAGTCAAAAGTATTTATACATTTACTAATAAAAACCAGGCAGATTTGAATCTGATAGAAGTGCATGTGAGAAATGAGTGGTATATTTAATGAACAATCAGCAAGCCTCCATCATAATTTCAACATTAGGTTAATATTAAACAACAATATTTTCACAAAGCTATTTTGCTAAAGCTTCCCAGATATAACTTATTTTAGCTCTTTTATTTTTCATTGAAATTGTACCTGCTACATACCAATCTGTTTTACTGTTTTAGACAAGTGTTTTATAGCTGGGACTCACCAAACAGATGCACTCCATCTTTCCATGCATAACACAGCATATTATATTATCTATATCCAACATTTTACCTTTAAAAAGGAATACACAATGTATGGCATTTTGCATATGGACTATCACATTGTACATTAAGATCTTATCTTGCAAATTGGTTGGGGTAGACTTTTACAACTATGAAGACAATAAGTCCGGTAGACTTCACATGGGCATAAGAATCAGCAAGATCAGACAGACCTAAGACTCACTTCTGCATAGATATCTATAGAATTGCCAGTTGATAACATCTCAGTAGCTGGCTTGCTTACATGCACAGGTAGTCTACATGAAAACATGCCTGCAGTACTGTTGCTTCATCCTCCCCTCACCCTTTGAATCTGATCATTAATCAAGATTTTGAGCTCTTTAAGGGGCTGGGACTGTCTCTATTACATGTCGCTTCAGCGCCTAGCACAATGGGTCCCTGAAGGGGACCTCTTAGATGCATTGTAATAATTAGTACGAATAATGTTATTAATGTGATTGCTGTATAGAATCATTAATCCACTAGACTTTAGGAGCAGCAAATATCTGAGATAACCATGCCTAAACTAATGCAGCACTTTCATAGGCTCCACGCCTTAAATCTTGTCTGAGTTGGTAGCCTACAAGACTATAGCTCCTATAGGGATTGGGGAAACAGAGAGAAGAGTGAAATCATAACCCCATTGACTTCAGTGGAGCCAGGATTTTACCACAAATGAGCAGCAGAAGGGTTGGCCCTCCCCTTCCTCACTAAAAACCTTTCCACCCAGCACCTGCAGCCTCTGTACCTCCCCTCCCAACATCTCCTTCAATTAGATTAATGAAAGACTCTACAAAGGTGCTTCCTTGACCATCTCCCCCACCACAATGGTTTCCAATAGAATGTGCAATAAGGACACCAGAATAGTAAGGGTCTTCAGTAGAGCTAACCCAAGTGTTGGTGGCCTGAAAAGGGAGTTCTTTTAACAAAGGGAACAGAAAAATGGATTTTGCCAATTTAATGACGATTATGATCCAGACATGTGAATGGACGTTTCCATGCAATGAAGTTTGTTTTAAATGACTATGGTATTGTTATGCAGGTTACATTAACAGTATCCAGCTGATGCAGTTGAACAAGTTTCTTTAGTCACTAACAGACAGATGGGTATGAGATATAAACATACAGATAACCAGTATTTCATTTTTCCCCAAAGTAAGTCTAACTCAATGTATATCTACACATCTTAACAAAACAACGTTTATATTCTTCCCCATAATTGTATTTCTGCTAAGTTGACTTATTTTAGACTTAGCCATTTCACATCTCTCCAGTAATGTGGGAGAACTTGCCTGACTGGCAGAAACCCCAGTGAAAAATGCCACTGAGAACAATTCTGAAACAATTGCCTTCTTTGTAATGGACACCAGAACTATAGTGTGGAATGCAACTTAGTTAATAAAGAATCCCACCCAAAATAATGCTGACCACCGAGTATGTGTTAGGACATTTTCTTAAGATATTTGCTGTATGTTTTTTAAATAATGTATCATTATGATACAATAACTGTTCATTGTAAAATTCTTCTTGTGTTCCCAAAACACATACCAACATAAAGGTCATGCTTAAAAGGGCCATTATTCATAGTAACCAACAGTAAGAAGTCTTCAGATCTAAATTGGGCAGTACTTTTAAAAAGTTGGATCTCTATATCTAAACAATATACATAACACAGAAGGTCATACTGGATGACCTGAGAGATTGCAGGGGTAGAGGAAAAGAAACTTAAAATCTTCCATAAAATTTCTTAAATCTCTATTTTCACTGAAAAGGAGGAAAAGATGCAGAGGCATTCACATGAGCTATGTTAGATACCCACCTCACAGCTATTACATCTATGCCAGGGCACTTGTTACAAGAGTTTGGTTTTTGCTTGTATAGGTGGGACCAAATAAGATTATAGTCATATTACAGGATCCATGTCAGGAAAAAAATAAATAAAATACATCTATTCACTCTAGATATGCAAATAATTGTGGGTGCAAATTCAATGGCTGTTTTTGAAAACACAGTCCTAATTGTCCAATTAAAAAAAAAAAATCACCAGTTCTAAAATCTGACATTTCAGGTACAAACAATTAAATGCTGCATCTTTCTTCTGTAACATGGCAAGAGAAAAATACCCAAAATGCACTCTGGCAACAACAATGGCTAGGTCTGGCCTCCAGCAACACTTCAACCACATAGGTCCCAATTTAACTTAGTTTTTAAAAGTTTATTCAATTTATTGCCACATCTGCAAAGGCAGCAAGCAAAGCCCTGCTTAAAACACTGCCAGTACCTGGAGGGTGACAGGCGAGCTGGAAAACAGGTATGGCTCGCCCACAAAACTAGCAAACATGCAAACTGCCAGAATCAAGTACTAGCTGGCAGCAGTTACAGTGAGCACGCAACTCCTATTGAAACAAGCAGCAGAAAGTCCCTGCAGGATGGGATCAGCCAAACATGAATGATTCTGTCCTGAAATGCCTGTACTGTATAGTCAACAGTGCACCATTACTCCTGCTGTACAGGTTTGCAGCCACTAGGACCAAGATTTATCCTCATATATGAAATTATGCTGCTACAGATGCACTTTGCAGTCTATTCTTCCACTGATTTTGAGGGATACAATTGGGCCAAGAAAATCCCTCATGCCTCAATCATATGTTCCCTCCTAGATATTCACATCTTTATTAATACTGTTCATAATATAATATTATGATCAAGCTAAATGTTGTCTAATTCCCTGGCCTAAGAGTTTGCTGGGTCTATTCTTCTGACAGAGTATAGACATTTTATTGTTTTGCAATAAAATAAAGAGCTAAGTTACTTTCCTTCCAAAAAACAAAAACAAAAAACCCCACCCCAATTATGTAAATTACAATTCAAGTTTATTTACATAGAGTAACTTAATGCACTACTCCTGAAATGTCAAACAATTGCTCTAGCTCTGAGGGAGCAAGAACATTTTGGGTTAAGTTCCAGAGAGATGTTACTGTCATTTAACACAAATGGTGAGATTGCTGCTTGTGTAAACTAGGTCAGCAAAAGAAAAATAAATTTGAAAAATATAGATTTTCAAATAGGATCCTAGCATTTTACAGTGAAGTTACATTTCCAGGTAGTTGAAAGAGCCATATAGTTTTGATAATTGACTATGAGTTTCAGGCATCTTTCACCACATTGAAATGCACCAACAGGCAGATTCAGCCTTACTTTTTGATTTTGCTTAAAATGTTCACCTTCCTTCTTGATGAACCTATACTCTTAAACGCTATTGTATCTGGCTAAAAACAAAAACCTGTGCTGATGGGCTAAATTAGATAAACAGAATAACATCCTTATCTCAAGGATATGCAACACAGCATATTATAATACAGCTGGATTCTGATTCTACACAAAAATGCACTGATTTGAAGCCCGGTCTTCAACTCCGGTTTCATTAATAAAGGTAGGTAAAGTGAACATCATTGGGTAGGGAGCACAAAGGGTACTGTGGAAGCAGGATTTACTGCATTATGCCTTCCTTCCTGAGAATTACTAAAGGCCCCCCCCAACAGACATACCTAGGTTTGGGAAGGCTCTGTGGGTTAGGAAAAGCCGCTCTTTAAGCAGTGGGAGTGGATGGGCCATTACACAAAGTAAAACAATTTCCCCATGCTTAGTCACTCCCCCCCCCCCCCCAGTTCCTCACTTCTTCTTGTCAATTGCTGGAAATGGGCCATTTTCATTACGACTACAAACAGTTCTTTTTCTCTCCTGCTGATAATAGCTCATCCTAACTGATCACTCTCCTTACAGTGTGTGTGGTAACACCCATTGTTTCATGTTCTCTGTGTATATATCTATCTTTTTACTGTATTTTCCATTACATGCATCTGATGAAGTGGGGCTGTAGCCCATGAAAGCTTATGCTCAAATAAATTTGTTAGTCTCTAAGGTGCCGCAAGTACTCCTGTTCTTTAAGCAGTGTTGGCCTCCAGTTAATGCTTCCTCTCTCTTTTAGAGGAGGGCTCAATTGTTCCCTCCCATAGGCTGGGGAACAACTGTAGGGGAAATGGCAGAGGAGAGAGCCTGTGACAGAAGGGCTCAGCACCCCACATTGCTATGGGAAGGTGACCCCTGAAGAAGGAATGTATCCATAGGGAAGACACTGGATCTGTAGATATGGAGCCCAGGCTTGCTGAGTAATATATTTATTAGCTGGACACACACGTATAAATTTGCTGTGAAGTATAACAAAGTAATTTGATTTTGCTAAGTGCAGCCTCCATCCTACAAACACCTACTACCTGGCAGTTCTTCCTACTCTGAGTAGTTCCAATAAGTGATTTTTAGTGGGATTTTTTTAAATGTAAAGAACATGTCACATACCATAGTATTATACAGAAACACGATGAGTAATAAGAACAATACATCTGCTAGTGTTATCTGAAGATATTTTTCAAAGAACGTGAAAAAAGACTTTGCTGCTATAAGGATCGGCTCCAATTTATATTCACATTTAACTGTATCTCCAAATCCTCAATGTAGACTGAGTAGATTAAAACATCTATTGGTTAGGGAAGGAAACTTGCATGTCAAGATTCAGCCCCATGTTAGTTACAAGAATTGAGTTTTGTTTCATATACTTTCCCTTGCATTTAATACAAATCACACCGGACACTATAGAAAAAGAGTTGTTCTTTGCATGTTATGTAATTAATCTTTCAAATGGTTTTAGATAAAATGTATTGAAATGACTGAAATGTGGTCAACTGGACAGAGCACGGGACTGGGACACAATTGCGGGGTGCAGCCATATGCTTGCTATATCATCTTGAGCAAGTCTTTAATCTATCCTGTCTCAGTTCTCCACCTGTAAAATGGGGGTAATACTGTCCTATCTTGCAGAGATGTTGTGAAAGTAAAATCCATTAACAATTGTGAGGTGCTCAGACAATATGGTAATAAAGGCCATATAAGGACCTACCCTAACCTGTGAGACTAGCTTTCTGCAAAATGTAATTGTTTTAAATTAACTCTTAATTTGATAGCAGCTCACATACAAACCCAATCATTTGAACTCAAACCTGGGTTTTGGCTTTACTATAAATGATAAGCCATGTAATTGATCTGAGTAATTTTTAATCGGGAAAAAAATTCATTTGAACAGACAAAATGTAATCTGAAACACCAACTACAGAATTTCAAAGTTAAGTAAAAAGACACAGCTGTGATTTATTTGAAGTGATTTGGAAAACTCCTTGGTATACTGAGTACTACTAGAATTTCTTTATGATATCTGTACTTACGTTTCATTTACTTTAGATAGTTATTTGACTTAGTGCAGCTGTACTTACCTGATAGGCATGAGGGAGAATACAGCAAATAATTTTTCTCCAAATCCTTTTCAGTCTCCTGTCTGAATGCTCTATCTGCTCAGGTTAGGCACAGAGTACTATTTTTACCAATCTTCTAAAGTCTTCTAAAATCTTCTAAAACACAGGCAACTGTAAGAGCCACTTCATTTTTTGTTCTGTTGAAGAGCACAATTAGCTTTTCAATCTCTAGATAATATAGGTGCTCTGCTTAATACATTTTTTATATGTAATTCAGGCATCTGTTCAAGGTAACAGAGTATTCATATCAATAGAGAGAAAAGAACATAAGAATGTACCTTCAATTTCTTACTCCTCAGACTAGGGATTTAATTTCAGTTTACCTAAATTTGACAATCTCAATGTAATACTTAGCATTAGCTTATTGTTTCAATAAGACTCTGGACAGAGAATTGCATTTCAAAAAATCTAATATATGATAAAATACTATATTATACACACAAAAATAAACCTTTTTCCTATAGCCTTTAAAACTTCCAGCAGTTCAGCAAGAGGCCTTGTTGCTCAAGTCCGTGAGGTTAAATTTTAGATAGTACAGTTTCAGATCTTTTTCTTTCAACTCTGTCATTCACAAGCTGTCCTCCTACAACATTTGATTTACTAGCAGTATCTCACTCCTCTGCCTCTCTTCTCACAGAAAGTGACACATCATTTGCTATTTGTTACTCTCCATTATGTTTGAAGAGAGTTTAAATTGTTTCACTTTTATTCTCAAATGTCTTCGGGTGTTTTTTGCTTTAAGAATATATTCATCCTATAAGAACCGTGCCTGGCATTGCCCTTTGTATCATTTAAACCATGCATCTGTCTTGAATGGAGTGAGTGGAAGTGTGGACAAAGAGGCCACACAGGAAGGTTTCCACATCGCTTCCCTGTGGGCTGCTGGAGAGGTTCTGTTCTGGCATTAAACAGGCTGGCACAGAGAGAGCTGTTGCAGTGGACTCATTGGAGGACACTACAGATCCATAGTTAAATAGATCCAGTTGCCCAGAACTCCTGGAGGGGAGAATTTTGTTATGCTCTGTCAGGGCTTGAATAGTGGCTATGAAGGGACTACATGGACTCCATCCCCTCTATCACTGCACAAAGCCCGATTCTATACCCATAGAGCAGAAATCTCAGTATCACTCCCAAATGTTGGTATTCTACTTAGATAACGTATTACAGTTAAATTCAGAACCAAGTCAGAACATAAATCTAGTTTAACAAGGCACAAACTTAAAGTCAGCTATGGTGGTCTGAATTCCCTCCAAGCCATTTCCTACCAAACATTTATTTGAAATACCGAGATCAAAATGAGGACCTGATACTCAGAAGTGCAGACCCCTCTACCACCATTGACTACTACTGAAACTGAAAGATCCCCGTACCTCTCAAAATAAAGCCTTGAAATCAGCAAGACTGCTAGATATCAGTTCTTAAATCTCTATAATATCTGTACATAAATATGGTAAGAAATAAACCAAAAGCATGCACCAAGGTTAAGATTTAATCTCCAAAATGTTCTCAGTATCAGAGGTGAGAAATACTCACTTACCTACTTTTCTAAAAAACAAAATGTAATGAAAACACATCAAGAAACAAACTGTACAATTTCTGAACTGCACTGTTTATTTTGCTGCTTGAAACCTAAGTGACATTATGCCACTATAATTACGGGGTTTCCTCTAAACCTTTACTACGCTGCAGGTACAGAAATATACGGACACATTTTTGGAGAACTGACATTTTGAAAAATGCAGCAAACATTTCAATTTATACATGAGAAAAGGAAGTGTTCAAAAGGGTATGCATTTCAAGTTATTGCAGGTTATTTCTGTGAGAGAATTTCTGCAGGTAAAACATGTTTAAATTTAACCAACAGTAACGTGTCAGTGTATTTAAAATCATGACAAAAAAAATCTTCTCTCTGGTCATTAGTTGCCCTTGACAAATTATTATCATGTTGTATGTTTAGGGCGAGATGTCAATACAGCATAAATCCCATGGCATTTTGGTTTTCTTCTGGAGATTAAAGCTGTTTTTCTTGGGATAAATGCAGCAGCAAAACACAAACCAGCTGATCAAAAAAGCACTTCTGCCATAACTCCAATAATTTCAGGGCACATCAACCGACAGTAGTTTTGCCATTCCCAGTTCTTTTAAGGTTTACATCACTGCACTGTTGCCTGAAGTACGTTTTGTAAAAGCTTGTTTTCTGTTAAGCCAGCTTGCTGACTACAGCCTGGTTGAGAGAATTTAGTTGGTTGGTCCATTTATCTAATGCAGTATATCGTGCACCACCCCTCTTCTGATGATCCAGTTCAAGGAGCTGGTTGACTTGATCAATTCGGCCGTGAATAGTGCTAGAAAGATACAAAAAACTCTGATTTATCTGGCCTAGGAATTTAACATTTGCACAATGTATTGCCCGGTGGGAAATTATTATGGTAAGAGGTTAAACAGCAGACCCACTTCCCCTGCCAAACACTTACAGATACAGACACTAGGACTAATGTGCATGCAGTGCACTTGGCTCAGAGGTGCTTGTAGGAATTTCAGGTCACCTGATACAAACAGCACTTTAGAGAACACCTGATCTTTGTTTTACAATGAATTCACTGCCTCCAATAAGCTTTCTCAAACATAGGAATTAAGATAAAGATTTTTTTAAAAATTCAGAAAACGGAAACATTTGTTCTCTTTTTAACAGCAAAACTTCTTATAATGCAGCAAACTAAAAAAATAAATCAATACAACAAAATTCTCCAGTTGTTTTATAAACTATGGCTGAGATATCTACGACGTTTACACACCATTCCTTTATAATTAATCTCAGCCTTTATATATTTATAGAACTAATTACCAGTTAGTAATATGTAACTTACATAATTTGGCATAGTGATTCAATTATACGCTATTATAAAATGCAAAAGTAAAGTAAAATCATACTATTCAAACTACTTAAAACTCTTCTGAATTCACATCTTCTAATATGACTCACGTTACTAACCCAGACAGCTACAAAGGACTTAGCTTACACATTATCTTATATAATTGTAGAATCAAATGGCATTTTCAGGGAAAACACACACACACACACACACACACACACACGTGCACGCGCACGCACACACACACACACACAATTTGCTGTTTTTTTCTACACTACACTTTTAAGTTATTCATTAATCAGAAACAGGAGGAAAGTACATACTTATCCAATATGCACTGCACAAGCAAGCTCTCCACGTCAGCTACATCTATGTTTAATTCCTAAGACAGAAAACTCTTGTTATGTTGCCATCGTACTATTTTGCAACCAACATTTAATCTTTTTTATTTTAATTTTCACATGTAAGTACTGAGCTCAGTTTCTTAATGTCAGACTATAGTACCAAGTCAATAATAATCGGAGAGAATAGGAAAAGAACAACCAAGATATACACTGTCAACAGGGAAAAGATCAGCAGCATCTCAGAAGAGCACAAGATGTCACCCCTAAATTTCAGTGAGCAGCTCCCGCAGAGAACTCTTTCATTTATTGCAGTCATAAAGGAACAGATCAGATCACAGGAGGTCTAATACAGTCGTGGCCAAATGTACTCACCCTCTGTGCCTCATGCGGCAAACTTCAGAAGTTTGAGAGCAGGGGCGCACCTGTCGGGGCTCAGGGCTTCATCACCACTCCTGCTGAAGCCCCGAGCCTCGGCAGGCACACCCTACAGGGCTGAAACCCTGAGACCCTCCAATGGGCAGAAGCTGAGACAACACTTGCGGGGAGTCATGTGCCCCCCCCCCCCCAGGATTTTTGCTAGGGTTTGCCATCCCTGCTCTGTCAGATGGTGCCACTGGGCCCCCTCGCTGCGCGGCAGCTGCTGCAGTTGGCAAGCTGGGAGCCGCTAATACCTGGGAGCTGCAGTGTGGGGCCACTGAGTGTAGGGGAAGAGGGGCATGCCTGAGCAGGCATGACTCAAGTGTTGAGGGAGAAATGAACCTTTAAACTGTATCCCCCCCATTTTCAGCTGGCACCCATCATCTCTGGGAGAAGCCCCTAACCCCACCAAACCACTGCAGGGTAGACGCTCTGAGCTCCACCTCCACCCCCTCCTCACTCCAGTCTGACAGGCAGAGAATGCAGAATGGGGGGCGGGGGCCTCTGCAAGCCACATTTTAACTGTAAAAGAGCCACATACAGCTTGTGAGCCACAGTTTGGCCAGCCCTAGTCTAACAGTTGGAATGGAATGGGCATGCATTCATAGGCGCTAACTCCGTGGGTGCTCCGGGGCTGGAACACTCACAGAAAAAAAATAGTGGGTGCAGCTGTTTGGAGGTGCCGCCAAACAGCTGACTGGCAGCTAGGGGAGAGGTTTGGGGAGGGCAGAGAGAAGCAAGCAGGCAGGGATCTGGGGGAGGGTGGAGAGCAGAGGCGGGACCTGGAAAAGGGGCTGAGTGAGAGCAGGGTCTGGAAAAGGAGGCAGAGCAGGGGTGGTAAGGGGCAGGATGAGGGTAGGGCCTTGGGGGAGGGGTGGAATGGGGGCAGGGCCTCAGGGCAGAGTGGCGGTGGAGCACCCCGGAGAAAAGAAAAACTCAGCGCCTCTGCATGTGTTCACTAGCAGTGCTTCAGAAGACCAAATATGTAAGAAGTAGCAAAGCTCCTGGCCTATCTTGTGCTGCAAATTTGATGAATTCTGTGCAAATGTAGAGTGACCAGATGTCCCGATTTTACAGGGACAGTCCTGATATTTAATGCTTTTTCTTATACAGAAGCCTATTATCCCCTACCCCTGTCCCGATTTTTCACACTTGCTGTCTGGTCACCCTAGTGCAAATGGAATCTTTAAAAAAAAAAAAAAAAAAAAAAAGTTAAATAATTACTTACAGTAATCTGTGTAAAGACAATTTTATCAACCTTAGATTTTGTGCTTATATTATAAAACCTATGCTTAACTCTTCCTTGGTACCTCAAACATTTTAGCATGCCATCAATTTAATCAAACATTAACTAAGGTCATAAAGGTACATTTCCCTCTCACAATCGATTGAAATTCACTTCAATTTTATTATGGACGAGGTCAGGCTAGATAATCATGATAGTCCCTTCTGGCTTTTTAATTTATGAAATTGTTATTCCACCTTTTGTCAGACTTATAACTTTGACATCACTGACTTTTAATGATATCTGCTACACAAGAAGGGTTTAAAACAGTTGAAATTTCATCAGAATTTGTGAATGCTAGTTCGTAGTTATTATAATTGCCTAAGAGAAATTCTGCACTTTCAAGTATTTTTTACACTTCCCTCTAAGCAAGTGCGTCTCTATGCTGCAAAATTGGCAGCTAAACATCTTAAACATTTACCATAGCATTAATAAGAATTATTCAGATTACATGTAAATGTACAGTTCCACACTGCAAAACTGTCAGCATCCTATTCACTGCATTTTGGGGGCCATGTTATATTTTCAGATGTTCCATTTAGGGAAATGGTGTATTTGTTTGACAGCTATGCTGATTCATAATTGTCGTTAATTTAAGCAAATACAAATCTCCTCTGATAAGTACCTTAGAAATAAAAGGAATATGTATTCTTGTATAAGGCTTAATTAATTTTATAAGCACTTGTGTTCTGATGTTTCGCAAAAGCTCTGTAAGAGAAGAAAAACAAATAAGTAACTATTGAAAGAACAATGGTTACATATTCAAATGAGCACGTGTGCAATATAGTTCCATATTTATATCTAGTAGTTCTTTTCCATCTCTTGACTGCTATATTCCTATATGGTAGTAAGTACTCCCACATTATAAAAATAAGCCAACTTTCTTCACTGGTTGTTTCACAATATGTAGCTCAGCCTGGATATTAGCAGGAATACTGGATAATGTTGAAATTATAGTTTTCAAAATAGTTTGTAACTATTTAAAAATTATTCTAAGAAACTGGATAAATAGTACACAATATTGCACAGTATCTTCACCATCTCAGCTTACTACAGAAATACCTGTCTTTCACCAAAATGTGAAAAGTTTAAGGCACTACCCTGCAAATATGCATATGCTTGATTTTAAACACAGGAGTAACCCCACTGAAGTCTGTTTGTGGAAGCAGAGTTTAATAGCCTAACAAGACAAGGAGTTGAGGCAGAGTGGCAATATAAAGAGTCTCTGCAGCAGCTAAGAGTGTTTTTCACTTTCTTATTAGATAAAGTGCAAGTTTAATAAATTAAAAATATGCATGCATGAGCTGTTAATAAAAATATATGGAAGTTCACAAAAGAAGTTTGCTATTCACTAATATTTTTTAAGCCTGTTCTGTTTTCCTTCACTCAGCCAGCTGACTCTTTTACTGCTGTTTGTATGCTTATCGAGTCTCTTACATGAAAACCCAAACGTAACACTATATAGGAATATACAACAATACTTTTAATTTTAATTAGTGACAATTAATGGCATAATGGACCAGATCCTCCAATGCTGCATAGTCACATTTCACTGCACTATCAATCACATTTGGCTAAAAAGCCATATTAATTGGTCCAGGAAGGATCACTTCTGCCTAAGGATGATCCTTCAGTGATAAAGAGCTGATAGAAGTTCGAACCCTAAATACTCTCCCTGCTTCTGGTGTAGTAATGAAAATGGAGTATGGCTTGAGAAAAAGGTGGGGTGGCTGATGGGTCCCTATACTATGTCCTCAAAATACAACCCAGGGGAAAGGATGGATCACCTGTACAGAGCACCACTAGGCAGCACAAAGATTGAGTTTTAAGACACCATCACATTCTGCATAGTTTGGCTGCATCATAGGATCTGACCCAATAACTTCCATGCAATTATATATCTTTTACGAATAACAGTTTTAGTAATATTCAGACTGCCCTCATGAGCTGTTAAGTACATATGCTTTTCCTCAATACAGGCCGAATCCAAAGCTGACTGAAGTCAGCTGTAATTTTTCCATTACTTCAAATAGATGAGGCTCTAGGTTTGCTGCTGTTTTTATTCATAAATCTGGTTGCAAGTGTGCTCCTTTTACCAAAAGCAACTATTATTTTGGTAAATTTCACAGTTATATAGCAAAGTATCTCATTAACTCTGACTTCCAAGGATAGAGTGTTTAAACACTAACTGTATTGTTCACAGCAATAATATCTTATAAGGACAATTTATTTTTTATTATTCTCCCAATGCAGAAGAAATATATCTTAACAAGCAAGGGAAAAAACAGAATTACAACTGGGACAGACTGACAATATCCTGAACGATGTTCATGGAATGAAGCTAAACTCTGAATTAAGTTTAACATCTTTGGGGTCCACTGTATTAAAAATGCAATTGTTTGTGTTCCTGTGGCACTGAGTGTATCTATCTTCTATAGGAGACTGACTAATGCAACCTCTGGATGGCATTAGAACTTCAAAGGACTTTTGGACCAATACCTGTGAAGTGGATGCAAATGACTCACTTTGAATCCTCCTTTTTCAAGGTACCCTCAAAGTAGGAAAGCCCATGGTCAACATGCTCCTAGAAACTCCAGGTCAAAGACTCCTGAACTGTATTAACAGTGGACTAAACAGCTTATAAGTGTGCTTGTTCAGAATTTAAGCTATAATGAATTGTAACCACAAGCTGAATCCCCTTAGACAGAAGGAGAAGGGGATGAAGGATGACTCCTGCCAGAATCCATGTTAGAGTAACATCTGGTAAGCTTAACAGCATGGGTGTAGATTCGTTATTGTTTTTAATATGCTTTCTCTGTATTGCTTTTTATGTTAATAAAAAAATAGGCTTGCACACAAAGAACTGTGTGGTACTGTATCACTTATACCTGTTAACCATGTGTGAAGAGAAAGCAAGCACATGCCTTTGGGCAACTTGCCTGTGCTGGGAAGAACATAGTGAAGGCAAGGAACCGTGCAGCCTACAAATACCCTGGTCTGCAGGGAGAGACACATGGGTCTCCATCCAGAAAGGCAAAAAACAAGGGAGCTGGAAGCCTGAAGCTGGTGCCCACTCAGGGGAAACATAGTTGCAGTTGCCCTGAACTGTGACAACAACTTCCTGTGACCATACCTTCAATGTGCTCCCTTATGAAGGGATCGTCCATGATGTTGCTGTGATTTGTTTTCAGAATCTTCTCAAATTCAGTGATGTCATTATTCTGATAGGCACTTCAATGAGAGAGGAGAGTGAATTACAGTTTTGTCAAGTAAAAAAAGTCTCAGAACTGGATAAGATTTCCAGTTTCCAAATACTAAAAAAGTATATTAATTATTGATAGCAAAGAATTACATTCACAATCTTTCTGATAATTACAAATTGAAGATGCTTACGATAAAAGGGTGTTGAAAACTTGCATCTTAACATAACACTGTAGCTCCTTCATTTCTTCTACTACATATTTTGTTAATGTTCACAGAAGTTTAATATGAATGTTCTGCCCTTTTGCAACTATAAATTGGTCCTGAACATTTTGTATTTTTAAAAAGTTATCCTATTAAAAACACTAAAAATATAGTCACTCAAAGTTACTCAATTGTTTTGTTATGTTATGGATGTGTCCTGTTGCACCTTATTGGAACCTCATGTGTTTAAGTGCCAAGAGGCATCAGCAATGTATTGTCCAGTATATGCATTCAATTGCTGTTAACTGTGTTTGTGAATGTGTGTGTTTTAGTAATGACTTTCTCCTTCAGAGCGTGGATATTCTTTCTGACCAAAGTCTACAGCAAAGTCATCTTTGTGCTTATAAAAATCAAACTCTATGACAAAATAATTCTGATGCTATAACCTCGGCATTAAGACTTCATTGTGGATCAACTCTGAGGAGACGATAAACAACACAGAAGCAAATGTTTGTAGTAGTTGATAACCCTGATATAAAACATCTCATAATTAAATGGCCTTTAAATTACGTATAAAATTTCAAAGGGTACCCTACAAGCAAAGTTGTTTTACAATGTACAAAATGTGTAAGTTCCCTAGAAAATCTAAATGCAAATTTAGTTTCTAATTGTAGTAGAAATTAAGAATAGCATTGTAACTTTAACAAAATTGATGTTATCTGCTGCAGCTTTGTAATTTGTGCTGTATTTTTACTTGCTTTCATATTTTTGAGAGACGAACATACTCAGATGTAAAGATAAAGAACATAAATTAGGTAGTATGACTGAAAGCAGGTTTCCTAAAGCTCATGGGAGTTCCTTCTGTCTCAAATTTACATGAAAGCATGAAGCTGAAGTAGAAAGGAGGTATATGGAATTGAAATTCTCTGAAGTAATCCCTCCACAGATTGCCAAATCCTTTATTTATCATTAGGTCAATAATGCATATGCCTCTTTGGCTTCAGAAAGAGTGCTGTTGTTTCTGAGCAGCTGATAGCAAAGAGTAGTTGTATCTGAACAATGTTTCGCCCACAGTGTTAACTATATATTTCAATATTTAGACAGAGGAATTCCCCATCTTTTGACTGCAAAAGAGAACTGAAAACAGATTGCTTCTTATTTATCAAGAGAGAAGCTGCTTACAGCAGACAGGACCTGGTTGGTTTCACAGCAAAGCATGAAAGAACTGCGTCAATACAATCTACCTAAGCTGATGGTCTCGATACCCTAGGGCCTAAACACTGCTGACAACATTCTCTGTAAAAAGCCATGTAGCACTCTGGATCTTCATATGGTTAGGGGGACACCTGCCCACAGGATTTGAGACTTGAAAGCTCTATTCCAAAAACCCTGCAATAAAACTCCTTTGGCACACATGCCTTGATGTGCGAAAATACTGCACATCAATGCCTCCAAATTATCCTACTAATATAACATACAATATCAACCTTCAAGGAAAGCTTAACGGGCCTGATTTTCAGAAGTCCTGGGCATTCCCAGCTGCCCCTGGATTTGCAGGTGGTCAGCAACTCTGAAAAATCAGATTCTAAATCAGGGGCTCTGAAACTGGAGGTCAGGACCCCTAGTGGGGTTGTGAGGTTAATACATGGGGAGGTCGCGAGCGGTCAGCCTCCACTCCAAACCTCGCTTTGCCACCAGCATTTATAATGGTGTTAAATATATAAACAAGTGTTTTTAATTTATAAGGGGATAGGGGGGGTTTGCACTCAGAGGCTTGCTGTGTGAAAGGGGTCACCAGTACAATAGTCTGAGAATCACTGCTCTAAATGACCAAATTTGAATATGCATAGTCAGCATTGGCCAGCCTGGAAACTCTGAATGCCTTGAAACACCAATGAGAAATGCAGTTGCAAACATTTTAAAATACCCTCTATTCCAGGACTAGTAATATCTTGGCTTCTATTATCATGCAGTATACTGAACTTCTACCAAAAAAAAAAGAGCACTCGTGTTGAAAAAAAACCATGTGAATGTTCTTTTTAATACTATGGTGAACTATAAGAAAGAAGGATCAGCTCCTGGAAAGAAAAGAATAAAATTTGCAGCCTTTATAAACAATAAATACAATTAAATATAATTATAATAATTATAAAGATAATTCTTGCTTCTGAATACAACATTCAATCAAATTTTCACGACATAATCACAGTAAATAAGCTGATAGTTGGAGGCAATTTAGCCATAAAACCAGCAAACAAATGTGATCTCTCGGATGTTCAAACCTCAAAGAACATCTTTTTAGTCAGTTCCCTGGTCTTGCCAATAAAATCTCATGATTCAGAATTAGGATATTTGGAAGACACTGGCCTTTACGGAAAAACAATAACATTAATGACACCAGATAGGAATTCAACCTGATACACTATTTTAGATATAAAACAAACAAGTATATGTTCTTAGTGTGGTCTTTTTAAACTGGTACTGTAGAGAATTTTGTATAGATCAGTGATACTCAGACCTCATCGGTTCATGCGCCAAATTAGCAATCAACATTACCCAGTAGAGCCACAGTAGTATGAATTCATAGTTTTATTTACTGTAGTACTATATATTCATATTTAAACAGCATGTCAGGGGAAATATTTAGTTTTATATATATTATACACACACATATATATATATACACATACACACACACACACACACACACGTACATACACACAAACTCTCACACCAAAATAACTGACCAAGTATCAACAATAGTTGGTTAATAACATAGTGAAAGCATCCTGATTAAATCACACAGTGTTTTAATATCATGTGCTGCAAAGCACCACAGGAGACACATTCAAGAGTCACTTGCAGCTCGTGAGCCACAGTGAGTATTACTGACATAGATCACACTAAATAGAAAGCTTCTGAACAACATTGAAAATCCAAAACCGAAATGCTGGTTTGATACCTATGAAAAAGTCTGCTTGTATTATTTTCAACAAAACAAAACAAAAATATCTGTTTCATGGCTAGTAGCTTTGCCCTTCAGGAAAAATAAAATATCTTACCTTACTAAATTTGTCATTGCTAGAATCTCTGGATCATTTTTGTATGGTTTAGCCTACATAGAACAGAAACCATAATAAGTACATTTAGGTAGCAAAAAAAAGCTATTTATCCCAATCTCTCTATTAAACTGGAAAAGCAGCAGCTAAGCCGACTTGTGCACACTTATAAGTATACCTCCTGAGAGTCAAATGGATTTATTCCGGACTTCATCAGCATGTTTGCTAGGACCAAATATTTTAAGCAAGTAGTTCTTCTAGGACTCCCTGATTCATCATAATTCTTGAATGCTTCAAAAAAGTCAGTGTGTGCCTTTTCAAATTCTCCTTCCCTTAAGTGCATTTTGCCTCCACATTCTGAAAAGAAAACAATGATGAAAGGAGAAGCTGTGTGCTTGCAGCCATTTATCAAAACGATGCCACTGAATGTACCATGCTATGTTTAAACTGATTCTTGAATATATTTTCAGGGTTTTTTGTTGTTATTTCTTTTTTTAATTCATTAAAACTGCTGAGAAAAAGCATTAGCACGTCAATATAAGGCAGCTGCGTCTTCTTTGGTTTTCCAGTTCAATTATCATTAAAAATAACCACTCCTAAGATCACACAGTGACTATAAAGAAAAGTATACCTTTGTAATCTTTTAACAAAAAGGTTGCAATTAATACATTTACTCAGTTGAAATTGATCCAAATGACAAACTTCAAAGACAATACATAGCAACATTATCTATTTATGGGAGCTATCCAACATATTTTTAGAAAAACTATTTAGAAAGTCAAATGAGTAATATTATTTTCCTTTTACCGCTTTAATTGGCAGGTCTCCTGTCAGCAGAGGAGACAAGTGATAGTCATATCCCAGTGAACGGTGCTTTCAGACACGGTACATGCCCTCACTACAATTCATTCAACCATTACTGGCCATTAAATAGGTACTTCCACTGAATCCTAATGCTTTTTTAGTGGCCAATGCAATTCAATGAGATCAGACATTTGGAATGTTTTCTGTAATGTATTTTCAGTTGAAACAACATAAAAAAAGTAAGATATTTTTTAATTTAAGTGACACTGGTCTGAACAAAGGAATTTTAAAGTAGTAATATAAAAAAAAAAACTTGCCTCTGATGACCCCCATGATCAGTGGATGAGGAATGGCAGACTTGATGTGCAGTGACTGTTCGTATAGTGCTTTAAGTTTTTTGTTATTTTTCTGTGCTGTATACATTTGAATTTCCAATGCATAGATTTCCAGTAGCTGGGTGCCCTTTTTTAAATCATCTTCTCCATCATCAGTCTAGGAAAGAGTAATAATGAATATTGTGAATCTTGAAATAATGCTGAGGTCACCATTCTACTAATATAGAAGTGTGTTGTTAAATATTTTCAGAAATCTCCTGCCAAAAATAAGGAAGTTTCCAAATACCGTAATTTTAATACAACCAGTGAAATTAAAACATTATGTTCAAGGAAGCTAGCACGGACTAAGTTCTGAGAGTTTTTCACTTGGGTAAAAATACTGACTTTACTATGAATTTTGCTTGAGTAAGGACTTCAAGACTTGATCTTCTGTACCTTTCATATCTTATGAATTTCTTTCAGTATAAAAAAGTTAAAGCCACGTAACCACTGCAATAGAGCAGTGATGTATTCATGACCATACTATTGCTAAGAATGGGCCAGATTCCCAGGTGTACATCATCGGTGTTCAGCATAAAGATGGAGAGGATAGGCAAAGCTAGAGGCTGATTTGGCCAATGCACGTGGCTTAATATATTTTTTCCATAATGAAGTAAATGCCATAGTTTTCTCCTACTGTTAAGCTTCATTTAGAATTTTTGCTTCTCTGTTGGTTTAAATATAGTTTTTTTCCCCCAAATAGTTTGTATTAATTTTAATAATACATTATAAGGAAGAATAATTCACATAGGCTTCTCGTTCCTGCACTCAAGTGAAATGTAATGATAATGCAGTTACTATCTGCTGGTTATAAAAATTAATCTTTTTACCAGCAATTAACTATTCTATCATTTTTATTTCAAGTTACCAAACAGATAAGGAATTAGAAATTAAATCTAATGCTTGTTTTATTTACAAAGCTCAATGATATGCCATTCTAATGGCCTGAAAACTGGATGTGAAATTAGTACTAACTACAAAAGTTACAGTGAATGATTTTACAAGTAATTTTGGGGTAGTAAAGGTTGTTGTTTTTTTAAATATCTACTCTACTGTACCTGGCATGACTGATGCAACTGGCGCAAAATCTTCTGTAATTTTCCATATTCTTCTCGTTCTAAATATAATTTGCCAAGCTGTGATTAAAGAATTAAAGCCATTAGGACAATTAGGATTTTGGAATTTATAAAATTAAGACTTGCAATTTAAGAAAGTTATAGCAAGCAAAAAATAAAACTAAGTATTATTTATATATTTTACCTTTGTGTTTGTCTTAAACCACAATCTATCATTCTTAGCATCTTTCAGCGCTTCAAGTGTTGTTTCATAAAATTCCTGAAGCAAATCCATCTGGCATAAAAAATCAGAATTCTATAATTGTAAACAGCAAATTTGTACCTGTTAATATAGTCAGTTTGAACAAACTAAAAGTGCATGTTTGAACTTCAACACAAATAAGATACAGGAATCTGCATCTTACTGAATGATTACTTATAAATAGCAAAAATTGCAACTAAAATGACAAAACAAACATAATAAATAATAAACAGTATTATCATAAAATAGATTTCACTGAAGTTGGAACTGACAAAAGCATTTAAAATCACCCAGATGTAAACTTTTAATTCAAAATAAGCTGCACAAGGTTTTAAAATCTGCAATTTTTTAATCATATTAGTCAAGAACCAAAGTTACTTATCCATCTTAAGCAGATAATAAAATCATTGTTATGTAAGTATCTGAGAAAAATACTAAAGGAAAGCTAGCATTACTGTTACTGGAAACTGAAAAGGAGACACTAAGAAGAGTAAAAGGATAGGAGGGAAAAGGGACAGAAAAAAAAAAAAAAGAAAAAGATTTTCTCTCTCCTGTTCAAGTACTGCATGAAATAAGAATAAAAAAATGTCGGACTGTTCTGCTCAGAGCAGACCAGATGATGTTCCTGTATGGAAACAATCTGTAACACTCAAAACTGCAGAGTGTTTAATAGCGTTTTTTCTTAAAAATCAGATAATCTAGAAAGTTGAGAGAGAAAACTTTCTGTACACTTAATGGCCAGATTATCTGCTGGGTGCAGTTGGGATGGGGCCGTGTCTTTTAGGTTGCAGGTATGAGTCCCTGATTCTCTCCATTCCTAGCTCCTGGCACAACTTAGAACAGATACTCTAAACTGCCAACTAGGTATGGTCCTAAGGCCACCCATCCTTGGAACTGTCAGAATATATCACACTCCAGCCACTTCACCTGTCCCTCCCCGTGTGTTGCAGGAGGAGAGAAAGACACAGAAGTCAACTGTGTGTGCTGGCAATTCTCCACATGCTGGGTATCCCCAGCTAGAAGCTCCGGCAGCATAAAGAGAGCAGAGCTTGGCCATGGACCTGGTCCTATGTACCTAGTCTGCTTACTTAATGCAAAATTAATGAGTATACAGAGTTATTTTAACTACAAATTACATTTGAGAACCTATTGATGGTGGTAGCCACTTTGCAGAAAAACAAGTCATTTGTGACATTTAGCTGCATAGAAATCCCAGGTAAGAGATACCAAGTAGTTTCTAGCCTGCTTTAATCTTGTGTAGATGACATTAAAGTTAAAGACAAGTTAATTCTTAAACACATGATCAATAAATTGTGGGGGACAATATTTAACATACTGAAACAAATGTAATATTATAATTGTTCTCCAATTAAACCAAGAATCAGGTTTTCAAAAGGCAAAGAGTCCATGCAAAAAATGGATAGGTGGAGGAGGACCACCAACATTAAAGGAATGATAATCTAACCTGTTTGGAAGTGGAGATATAATCAAGAATAGAATTGATGGATTTTTCAGAGTAATTCCTTGTAACTGCACTCCTTATGTAGGTCAATAGCTGTTTATATCTGTTCATCATTTCAGGAAAGTTAGTCTGTGAGGAAAAACATATAATTCATAATCATGAAAAATTGTATACTGAATGTTGCCATCAGATAGTAACATCTGTAACTATGCACAGAAAACCCAAAAACATTACAGTAGAGAGACTATGCAGTCATGCATGACTGTGATTGCTCTAAATCTTCTGTCACCTATTTAGGATGGCCACACTACACCTAAGTGGCAGAGTCAAAAGTGAGTTAAGTGGATCTTCATAGAACAGAAGTTTAAATAGAGAAGTCTACTTGAGAATTACCATGGCCACATTATTTGGCGTAAAAACATATTTCCTACCAACACATTATAGTGAATGATGTTGTGACATTCTATACCTTGGGGGAGCATCCTGGAACCCCCATATTCCTCATTTTTATATAATCGTGATCTTAAATATAAAGCATGCCTCGTAAAGTATCTGGGAAAGGTTATGACCTGCTGAAAGTAATTTCTCTACTCATATATGTATATCATTAATGCATAAGAAGTTATGAGAATTGTGTTGTATGGTGGTCACTAAAACTTGCTGTAAGTTGTGGAATCAGCCAGACATTAGCTCCCCTGAGGCAACAGCAACAAAAGTCCCAACACCCAGTGTGGTATCAATCAATCCATCAACAACCACTGTCCAGCAAGGGAGCTATGATGCAATGACTCACCTGCATGAGGCCACACCAGGGGAATTGCTCAACCTTGTATGGAGACTCAACAATGTCTCCAGACGTGCCTGGACTTGTTTTCCAAGCACATGGACTGGGGGTATAAAACAGAGAGTGGACACATACTGAGCCCTTCTCCTGCCCTCACCTACCCTGCAAGCAACTAAGACACTGAGAAGACAAGACTCCAACAGAAGAGATTGGCCCAGATTTCAAGGGAGAAATCTGTATACTAAGGACTGCAATACCCAGTGGGGTGAGAAAAACTGCTAAATGTAGTTGTTGCCCTGTCGAATAGAGTGAGAGTTTAGACTGCGTGATTATATTTTATTTCTTTTGGTAACTAACTCTGACTTTTCACCTATCACTTAAAATCTATCTTTCATATTCAATAAATGCGTTTAACAATTTATCTTTACCAGTGAGTTTGTATGAAGCGTGTGGCAAATCTCAGGTGCTGCAAAGGCTGGTGTACAACCACTTTCCATTGCTGAAGTGGTGAACTAATTAATAAATCTGCACTGCCTCTCTTGAGCAATGCAAGACGGTATATTCCTGAGGTACAGTGCTGGGAGCTGGGGGGATTTGGCTCTGGTGCCTTTCTCTGAGTGCTTCATGAGTGGCTCTGGGAGCATTCATGCAATCTAGCTGGGTGTGTGGGGCTCCACAAGCTGTTGTGCTGCTGGTCACTAGCAAGGCATTATGAGAGACAGCCTAGGCTGGAAAGAGTTAAGGGGGTACAGCGGTCCCACAGTCCCAGGCTGCACCCCAGGATGATCCTATCACAGATGTCTCATGTTAGCTACTGTAATCCATATAGAAAACTGAACTTCATAAGACACTCTAAAAATTCTGTTTGCTGAGCTTGATATGTAAAACGTCATCAGCCCATTTTATTTTTTAAACAAATTTTTAGAAGTACAAGGTGGCACTCTGTACCTTAAAGCATCACTCTGGAAACCCCATAACCACCCCTCTCATATAATAATATTTCATACAAAGCATGCCATGTAAAATATCATATGAAAGGTCATGGTAAGTGGAAACCAATTTTTCTGTCAAAATATGTATATTCTTAGTGTGTATGAAGTTTTGAGATTTTGAGGGATTGTTATTATTGAAATATTTTGTGAGTAGGGCTGTCAAGCGATTAAAAAAATTAGTCACGATTAATCACACTGTTAAACAATAATAAAACACCATATATTTAAATATTTGTGGATGTTTTCTGCATTTTCAAATATATTGATTTCAATTACAACACAGAATACAAAGTCTACAGTGCTCACTTTATATTTATTACAAATATTTGCACTGTAAAAATGACAATAGTATTTTTCGATTCAATTAATAAAAGTACTGTAGTGCAATCCCTTTATGATGAAAGATGAACTTACAAATATAGAATTATGTACAAAAATTAATTGCATTCAAAAATAAAACAATGCAAAACTTTAGAGCCTACAAGTCCATTCAGTCCTACTTCCTGTTCAGCTAGTCACTCAGAAAAACAAGTTTGTTTAGATTTGCAGGAGATAATGCAGCCTGCTTCTTGTTTACATCACCTGAAAGGGAGAACAGGCGTTCTCATGGCACTACTGTAGGTGGTGTCGCAAGATATTTATGTGCCAGATGAATTAAAGATTAGTCCCTTCATGATGTCCCTTCATGCTTCAACCACCATTCCAGAGGACACGCGTCCAGGCTGACGACGGTTTCTACTCGATAACAATCCAAAGCAGTGCAGACTGACGCATGTTCATTTTCATCATCTGAGTCAGATGTCAACAGCAAAAGGTTGATTCTCTTTTTTGGTGATTTGGGTTCTATAGTTTCCACTTCAGAGTGTTGCCCTTTTAAGACTTCTGAAAGCATGCTCCACACCTCTTCCCTCTCAGATTTTGGAAGGCACTTCAGATTCTTAAATCTTGGGTTGAGTGCTGTAGCAATCTTTAGAAATCTCACATTGGTATGTTCGTTGCATTTTGTCAAATCTGCAGTGAAAATGTTCTTAAAATGAACAACATGTGCTGGGTCATCATCCAAAACCTATAACATGAAATATATGGCAGAATGCGGGTAAAACAGAGCAGGAGACATACAATTCTCCCCCAAGGAGTTTGGTCACAAATTTAATTAATTATTTTTTTTTTTTAACAAGCATCAGCAGCATGAAAGCATGTCCTCTGAAATGGCAGCCAACACATGAAGGGGTATATGAATGTTTCACATATCTGGCACATAAATACCTTGCAATGCAGGCTACAGAAGTGCCATGCGAACAAACACCTGTTCTCACTTTCAGGTGACATTGTAAATAAGAAGCAGGCAGCATTATCTCTTGTAAATGTAAACAAACTTGTTTGTCTTAGCAACTGGCTGAACAAAAAGTAGGACTGAATGGACTTGTAGGCTCTAAAGTTTTATGTTATTTTGTTTTTTAATGCAATTATGTAACAAACAAACAAAAATCTACATTTGTAAGTTGCACTTTCAAGATGAAATTGCTCTACAGTACTTGTATGAGGGGAATTGAAAAATACTTTTTTTTGGTCAGTTTTACAGTGCTAATATTTATAATAAAAAATTATATAAGGTGAGCACTATACACTTTATATTCTGTGTTCTAACTGAAATGAATGTAGAAAACATCCAAAAATATTTAATAAATTTCAATTGGTATTCTATTGTTCAACAGTGCGATTAAAACTGCCAGTAACCGCAATTAATTTTTTTTTAGTTAATCGCGTGAATTAAATGAGTTAACTGCAATTTATCTATAGCCCTAGTTGTGAGTTGCCCACTGCTAGTTTTCCAGTGACAACAAAGGAGGAGATCCATTAACAGGGGGGTGTTAAATGACCATTAATCAGCAGGGATAAGGCATTTACATTGCTGCAAGAGGGCTGTGCAAACATCACACAATGGGGGATTGCTCAACTCTGTCACTCAGCAAAACCCACCAGGACATATCTGTGTTAGTGTTTTCTAGGCACATGGACCAAAGAGATAAAATAGGGGACAGTGGCATCATGCTTTTACCTTTCTTCTCCTCAACCTATGCTGGAAGCAACAAGAATGCTGGGAAGACAAAGACTTGAAATGAGGAGAGTGGCCACTGCTTAAAGGGAAAGCCACTGTATTAAGAACTGTAACATACCTGCAACATCCAGAGGGGTGAGAAAAACTGCTTGATCTAAGTACTGCTTAGTCTAATAAGTGTTGAGATTTAGACTGTGTGCTTACCTTTTATTTTCTCTGGTAACCAACTCTGACCTTTCGTGCCTACCACTGATAATCACTTAAAATCTCTGTCTGTGTAGTTACTAAATCTGTTTTATAATTGTACCTAAACAGTGTGTTTTGGCTGAAGTGCTTGGGAAATCTCAGCTCAATTTACAAAGGCTAAAGCAGGGGTAGGCAACCTATGGCATGTGTGCCAAAGGTGGCAGGTGAGCTGATTTTCAGTGGCACTCACACTGCCTGGGTCCTGGCCACCGATCTGGGGGCTCTGCATTTTAATTTAATTTTAAATTAAACTTCTTGTAAATAAGGTTTTTAAAATGTTCTTTACATACAACAATAGTTTAGTTATATATTATAGACTTATAGAAAGACACCTCCTAAAAACATTAAAACGAATTACTGCACGCAAAACCTTAAATTAGAGTGAATAAATGAAGACTTGGCACACCACTTCTGAAAGGTTGCCAACTCGTGGACTAGAGTCTCCTCTCTGCACTGAGGGAGGGGTGGACTGGATAATAAATTTACACAATTCAGGCTTCTGACCTGGGCAAGGTGGTATATTCCTGGGGTGCAAGGCTCAGGAGATTTGTTGGTGCCTTTCTCTGTGTGACTCTGAGAGCATTCATGCAATGTAGCTTGGTGTGGGACTCCACATGCTGTTGTACTGAATTAGAACAGCACCTGGAGGGTGTGCTGCTTGTCACAAGCAAAGCATTGTTAGCCCAGCCTGGAGAGTTAAGAGGGCACAGTGATCTCCCAATTCCAGGTTGTAACTTGAAATCTGAGTTTGGTCAATTCAAGGCAAGCTCTTCGATGTTATTTAAAAGATGTCAATACACGTAATGTCTCTATTTACGCACAAGCAATCTATTCCAGCACCTTGGGATGAGTGCACAGAGAAAAGTGGGTCTAGATTTCAAAACTTCTTAAATCATGAGGTTAATGTTAATCATGACTATATAAGGTCCCTGTGGCAGCTATAATGATTGCTTATATGGACATTATTAGAGAATTATGTTATTTTATATGTTCTAGGTTTTTTTCAAATGTAATTTTGAAGATAAAAATAAGGAGAGGATAACAATTTAAAAACTGTTAATCAATTCAATATTAATGCAATTTTGCATTTCCTAAAATGACAGCTGCAACTCCTACCAATTTGAAGTTTATTTTAATCATCTGTTTCAGTGCTTTGAATCCCCATTCTCCTTTTTCACCTTCAAGCTCCAAAACCTGAAATAGAAAAAAAGAATTCTTCATCAATAACCCAATGCTTATAAAGCTGACATGCAAGGGATTTTTTTAAAAAAAGAGCTAGTGTCTTTTTAAAAAATGAACGAAGGTAATAAAAAGAGGTCTGAAAGTTTTTTTCTGCTTGTTTTCTACCTTAGAAAGGTTTCAGAGAAGCAGCCGTGTTAGTCTGTATCCGCAAAAAGAACAGGAGTACTTGTGGCACCTTAGAGACTAACAAATTTATTTGAGCATAAGCTTTCGTGGGCTACAGCCCCACTTCATCAGATGCATGTAGTGGAAAATACAGTAGGAAGATAGATATATACACAGAGAACATGAAACAATGGGTGTTACCATAGACACTGTAAGGAGAGTGATCAGTTAAGGTGAGCTATTATCAGCAGGAGAGAAAAAGAACTGTTTGCAGTGGTAATGAAAATGGCCCATTTCCAGCAATTGACAAGGAGATGTGTGGGGGGGGGGGGGGGGGCAGGAAATAAGCATGGGGAAATAGTTTTACTTTGTGTAATGGGCCATTACTCAGGATCTTAACCAATGGTAATGCATTATGTAAGAGTAAAGAAAATGTTTTTTCAATTAAGAAAAGACAATTGGATATGGTCTCTACAGCTGACAGACAAGCTAACTGAATAAAAAATGTATTTAAAATTAGCAGTTGTGCAAGGTTTAATAGTTTGGCAAAAATTAAAAAAAAAATCAGTTGTGCCACTAAACAATGAACAATATATTTTCTCAGTATGGCATTTATAAATTTGTAAACAGTCTGGGAGTCAAGAAGTCTGATGAAAACTTATTACCATCTGTACTAATAAGTTACACTACTACGAAAAGTTTCTCTCAAAATTCCTGGAAACAACCTCATGTGGTAATATCAGCGGGAATTATTAATGCATCTTCAATATCAATACACCAATAACTTGAATCCAAGTAAATATTTTCATAGTAGATCAAATGTAATTGTGGGCTATGGCATCAACATAAACAAAAGGGAGAACATAAAACTAAAAACCTTCTGAAAACTGCTCAATGCTGCTTTGGGATCATCCTCCTTTAATGCTTTGGAATTGTAGTACTGATTTTCCAGATCCACATTTGGCTCAGAGTTACTATCTTCAGAGTATTCCTATAGTTTAGGAAAAAAAGGAAAAACAAAATGTTATCACTGAAAACTTATATTTTCAAAAAACTTTCATCAAACTTAGATTTCTCAATACACTGAAAAATAAAAACCAATCTTGGTTGATATGAAACCTGTCATCTTATTAGAGCATCACTAGAATTCAGCCACCTCTGGGGTGAAGGGAATCAACCTATTAGTACATTGATTTGCGGAGGAATGGGGATGGGGGTGGGACAGAGAGGAAAGAAGAGGATGTGGTTAGAAACTGTGGACAATGCAAACTGCAATTCTTCTAAAAGGTTCTATAAGGAAAACATTAGGCATGATGATGACCCCTGCTGTTACTTTGCTGAGAAGCAGGAAATAATTGGGAGTGTGCAAGAGTTGCAGAAAGGAGGAAGTGAAGGAGTCTAGACACCGAACAATTTAATCTAAGGAATCACCCACAATGTGCACTGGCAGACACGAAATTTTCTTTTTCTCCAATTATGCTATTTGCTTACTTTTTACACGCTATTCAGTTTTTACTGATGACAATATGCTAATCAGTTTTACCTTCAGCTTCTTATGCACTAGCACAGGGGTAGGCAACCTATGGCACGGGTGCCAACGGTGGCATGCGAGCTGATTTTCAGTGGCACTCACACTGCCCGGGTCCTGGCCACCGGTCCAGGGGGCTCTGCATTTTAATTTATTTTTAAATGAAGCTTCTTAAACATTTTATAAACCTTATTTACTTTACATAGAATCATAGGTTATTAGGATTGGAAGGGACCTCAAGAGATCATCTAGTCCAACCCCCTACTCAAAGCAGGACCAATCCCCAAATGGCCCCCTCAAGAACTGAACTCACAGCCCTGGGTTTAGCAGGCCAATGCTCAAACCACTGAGCTATCCCTCCTCCCCACAATACAACTACAACAATAGTTTAATTATATATTATAGACTTATAGAAAGAGACCTTCTAAAAACGTTAAAATGTATTACCGGCACACGAAACCTTAAATCAGAGTGAATAAATGTTGACTCGGCACACCACTTCTGAAAGGTTGCCAACCCCTGCACTAGCACAGTGCTCATGACAGTTACAAAATCAAACAAAAAAACTGATTTAAAAATATTATGCAAACATTTAATTTTATTTTAAAATTGCAATCCAACCTCTCCCAACACAGAGGTTAAATGCTGAGGATAAATTGCTTGACGCTGTGTTTAAACCATAATGACAGTCACCAGTACATTGCAGTGAGATGAACAATTCATTTTTTAATCCATTTTATTTTATTTGCAAAAATGTTGGACTTCTCTTCCCCAGCTGTAACTGCCTCAATCCCTTCCCCCATGTTTATTATTTTGTTCACTACCATGTTACCAGTGTTAATGAAGTCCTTCAAAAGAAAAGGTGGAGGGAAACAAGGAAAAAACCAGGCAAAAGACAGAAGCTTAATATTTCTATATTCAGTTCTCTTTCCTAGACACTCAAACTCTTTCAATGTATGCCTTTAAAAAAAAAATGGAGACTTCAGAACACTTACAATTAAGTTTTTAAATAGGGAAAGCAGCCACAGGTAAGTTACTAAAACTTACGCCCAGCCCAATTGTTATTAAATGTTTATATACAGCACTGAATAAATCCTTAAATCTTCTTACATTCCAGTTCATTTCTAATTAAAATAATTTTCTCCTAAGGGAGCCATTGAAATGGATCACAGGGAAGTGTTCGATGTTACCACAGCTAGGTTTGTTTTTCTTCTCACTAAGTGAATTTTATTGCTTTGAGTACTATTAGTTTGACAGCTCTAGAAAATGAACTGCTCTATTTCTAGATCAAATATAAAGGTGTTGCTGTCAACTCAGAAAGCCCTAAACGGCTGGAAGTTCCTGCTTGAGGAACCACCTCTCTCCTCATGCCATACAGCCACAGTGGAAGCACTTGACCTAGATCCTGCTCAATGTAAAAGAAAAGAACCTCATGGCAGAGCATTCCCTGTGAGAGGCCCTCTGCGCCAGAACAAGCTCCACCTGCCCCAGTCTGCAGTAGCTTTGGTCTTCTGACCTTCATGGCACACTGCAAGATGCATCTATCTGAATGGGCTGCTGCTGAGGATTACATGAGGGAAGACAATGGGGGGAGGATGTTTTATGTTTTAAAGGGAGATAAGTTCTGTTGGCTGTAAACTGCTGCTGAATTTTATTTTTGTAACTAACATTGGGGTGCCTAAAGTTCTGGACAGCCAATACCTTTTGTTATTGTTAAAAATCCAAATAAATGTAACCACAGAACAAGTACAGCACGAGTAGCAAATGGCAGGCCAGCATGTAGTGTGTTCCTCAACCGTGACATACAGGGAACAAACACTACTAAGAGTGGGAACATGTTGGTCTTTGGTGTCAATTGTGGCAGTGAATTTTATGATATACTGAACAAACTCCTTTACTGACCATACATATTTTCTATTGTATCTAGGTTTTTATACAGCACTCATCACCATAATATCTGAGCAACTTCCAATAGTGCATTAAGCAACTTGACAAGTGTTGCTTGTTCCCAGAAGAAGCAGTATCTTGTTTTGGTGGGGTTTTAAAATTATTACTTTTTAATATAAATAAACCTGTTGCTGTGTGTTTGCTAGAGAAGGCAAGATCAGAGAAATGTGCCTTACATGTAGGGCAGAAAACAGTAAGGGTTCTGATGGTCCTTAGTTCTTGGAAGAGTTAATTCCATAGTCTCACACGACCCCCAGAGAAAGGTCTGTCTCCCACATAGACAAGCTTTGCTTTGCTGTGGAAGTTCCATTATGCCAGAGGAGCACATTTACATAGGGACTTCAATTTAGGGAAGAGAAGGAGATCAGAAGGAACTTCTCCCTCATCTAAAAGGTTGGGGTCTTTTTTTGGTGAAAATCCTGATATACAATTTTATTTATTCAAAATATTGCAATGTGAATTAACCTAGCTACATCCTGTGCAAGACACTCTGCACAGCATGTTCTCCATGTCTCCTGTTGTCATCTATGAGAAGGGTGTAAGTCAGATCCATTAAGAACTCATTAAGACTCACCCATGGCTTGCATGTGATATAATTCCAAGCAATAAGCATCTCATCGTACCCAGGTGCAGTGAGATTATGGAGCCACATAAATTGTCACAGAATAGTGATTTATTAAAATTTCAATAACTGTGCTAGATAATCTAAAATTTCATTTTAAAATAAATAAAGTCTTCAGCCCTTGTAACTGTGAATTAAACCTTAAAAATGTGACACAAATGTTAACTGATGCCAAAATATCTGCCTCAGTTTTTAGATAGCTGGAAACAAAAGTTCAGGCATGCAAATAACTAATGTCGATTTAAATGCCAACATTAACAATTTCAACACTGATCAATTAAGCACAATCATCATAATTTGTTAGTTTTGGATATATTGGCAAGGGTTGGGGTATGGTGTAGTGGAATGTCCAGCTGTTCTCAAAAGTTGGGTGGGGCATGAGAAATTCAAAACCGCCTCCTCAAATTTAAAATAACGATGAGATTAATTCCCTTCCCAATACTAACCTCTTTTGGATACCAAAACCCGAAACTCCTCTCTCACACTTCCAATCCCCACTGTGCCGTAACAACTTCTACAATTCAGTTACTTATAAATATAAAATTAAACTGCCCCACATTTAAAGTTCACTACATAAAATAAAAAAAAATCTAAATAAACTGCACAACAGTGTATTAATTAGACTGGACAGAGGTTGGGGAACATCAATCCTATATAATTCTGGAGTTTCTGTTGCAAAATTCAGGCCTAATGTCCTGCACAGGACAAAAAGCCTTCACTATAGCTTTAAAATCTTTAAAAATGCTCCTATGTGTCTTCTTTCAGCCAAGTGACACCTCAAAGAATAACCGATTGTCCTAAGAAAAATACAGATTCCCAGTGACTTCTTAACAGAATTAATCTTAACTCTTTCAGTATAAAACAAAATCCAAACAGAAGGGAAATAGTGGTCTGAGCACACATATGCTGATGCTCTCAGACCTGCCCACCCACTCCCCCTTGCTGGGGAGGACGAGGGGACCATTTTAACATTGTCTAACAATCAGAAAAACTGACAGAACTTTAAACAATGGAAACTGTTTTTTAAAGTTTAATTCTTTTTTAAAGTTTACAGGTTGTTCAATCAGAAATCTGAATTTTCTGAAGTTAGCCAATTAAAAACAGGTTAAGTTGACCATGTTCCTCTGAAAGAAAGTATACTGACCCAATTCATAATGATGAAAATAAAAGCCCTATTTGGGGTTTAGTCTGACTAGGATGTAGTTCTTTCAAACAGCATTAATTTTATAAGTTAAATTACTATCTATTACTATAAACAGCCATTTTAAGAAAAGATCTTATTAAAAAGTTAGTGATTAAATTTTCAGAAAATTCATTTCACCTAGTAAACTCGAAAAAGTTAAGCTTCAGCTTCTAAAATTAACAGTGATAGCAAATGTGTGTGTTTTGGAAGAATGAAGGGGCACATGTATCTAATAAAAATTAAACTTATGCAAAAATTAATTTATATTTTATAAGAACCATAGTTTTACTAATCATTAATTTTTACAAAATTCTCATTTCTTGCCTCACCTAAAAGCTGTTGCTGAAGTTACAGCCTTTACAATCTGTAATTTAGTAAGATTTTGTTTGGACATATGCATAAAATATTATTTGGTACAAAAGCTATTAATTCTGCACTTTGGCTTTATTGCATATTGTTTTACTTAATGTATATAAAACAGATCACACTTTATAAAACTTTTTAACAAAAAAAAAGAAAGATGTAGAGCAGTGGTTCTCAAACTGGGCCGCCGCTTGTTCAGAGAAAGCCCCTGGAGGGCCGGGCTGGTTTGTTTACCTGCCATGTCTGCAAGTTCGGCCGATCGTGGATCCCACTGGCTGTGGTTTGCTGCTCCAGGCCAATGGGGGCTGCAGGAAAGGCAGCCAGTGGAAGCCACAATCGGCTGAACCTGCGGACGTGGCAGGTAAACAAACAGGCCCAGATAAGCAAAGAAAGAAAAATGCTCCTTCAGAACCTAGAGTTTGATTAAGGATATTTTGACACACGATGTTGACAATTTGTGTTTAATGATTATAAAGCTTTAACTTTCTGAATCTCAGTGGCTACTGTCATTAAATAATTGTCTGACCCCCTCAAAATTTCCTGCAATTGTGAAAACATAATGAATAAAAACAGAAAAAAAAATGCTTAACTCAGAATTTGTGCAAATGAAAATTTTAAAATCAATATAAAAATGCTTAAAAATAACCAGTCATCAAAATTATTAAAAAAACCCTGACTTCTTCCAAACCTATTTATACTGGTTTCAATAAACGGTTCCCTACTTTTCGTAACTGTTGTTCTTCCAGATGTGTTGCTCACGTCCATTGCATTCTAGGTGTGTGTGTGCAGACCCACGTGCACAGTCATTGGAGATTTTTGCCTTGGCAGTGGTGTAGAATCGGCTGTGGCGTCCCCTTGAGTGTCGTACTCATGCTATGGTATACTAGGAGCCACCGACCCTATGACCTCTCAGTTCCTTCTTGCCTTTCAACTGTGACAGAGGGGTAGGAAGGCGGGTAATGTAGCGGACATGACCAACACATCTCAAAGAACAACAGTTACGAAAGGTAGGTAACCGTTTTTTCTTCTTCCAGTGCTTGCTCATGTCAATTCCATTCTAGGTGACTCGCAAGCAGTATCCTTGGAGGTGGGCTTGGAGTTCACTGTCTAGGCAGGGGTTGTCAATTATTTTTTTTCAAGGTCCAAATTTCTTGGTCAAAGGTATAGTCAAGGTCCAGCCTCCACAGAAAATAATAATAATAAAATACCCCAACAATAATGATAATAAGTAAATGAAAAGATTTCTTGGTCCATTCAAAAGCGTCTGGCAGTCCAGATTTGGCCCACGGTCCACTTATTGACTACCCCTGGTAGCAGCTTGCACTACTGCTCTAACAATGCCAGCATCATTCCAGGCCTGGTGGGTAAGTGCATAATGAGACATGACTGTGTGGACAGCTGACCAGGTGGCCGCCTAGAGATGTCCTGGATAGGCACTTGAGCTAGGAAAGCTGCAGAAGAGGCTTGCACCCTGGTTGAGTGGGTGGTGATAATCGCCAGAGGTGACACCTTCACCGGATCGTAGCAGCAGTGAATGCAGGCAGTCATCCAAGATGAAATTCTTTGAGAGGACACTGAACGACCTTTCATCCTGTCGGCCACTGCAACAAACAACTGCGTCAACTTGCAGAATGGTTTGGTCCTTTCAATGTACAAGGCTAGCACCCTCCTGACGTCTAGGGAACGCAGCCTAAGCTCCTCTTCCGACTTATGTGGCTTTAGAAAAAAAGACAGGTAAGTAGATGTCCTCGCCTGTATGAAATTGTGAGACTACCTTGGGCAGGAAAGCTAGTGAGGCCGCAGATGGATCTTGTCTTTGTAAAAGACTGTAAGGAGTGGTGGCGAGGTAAGTGCCCTAATCTCAGAGACCAGGTGGGCAGATGTTATTGCAACCAAGAACGCAAACTTCCAGGAAAGGAGAAGGAGAGAGCAGAAAGCCAGAGGCTCGAAAGGGAGCCCAGTGAGCCACAAAAGCACAAGATTCAGGTCCCAGGGAGGGACGAGGTTCCTGACGTGCAGGCAGAAACGCTCGAAACTGGCAGTCATGTCCTGGGTGAAAACCAACCTATCTTCACCAGTGGATGGAAGATCGAGATAGCAGCCAAGCAGACCTTAATAGATGAAAGGGACGGGCCTTGGAACTTGAGATGCAGAAGGTAGTCCAAAGCTAACTGCGGCGAGGCCTGTTTGGGCCAAATGCCTTCATCCAAGGTCCAACAAGCGAACTGCTTCCATTTGGCAAGGTAGGTTGCTCTCGTGAAGGGCTTTCAGCTGCGCAATGGGACCTGTTGGACACTGACTGAGCACTCCTGCTCCTCTGCATTTAAGCATGTAGCAGACAAGCTATCAGGTATAGCACCACCAGGTTCGGATGCAGAAGACTGCCGTGGTTTTGGGACAGAAGGTCCAGCCTGAGTGGTAGCTGTAATGGAGCAGCCACCAAGAGGTCCAGAAGCATGCCGAACCAGTACTGGTGCAGTCAAGCCTACGCTGTGATGATCGCCTTCGCCCTATCCTGTTTGATCTTCATGAGGACCTGTGAAGCAATGGCACTGGGGGGAAGGCATACAACAGAGCCCCCTATCATGGGAGTAGAAAAGCGTCCAACAGGGAGCCACTGTCAATCCCTGAATTGAGCAGAAAACGTGGCATTTCCTGGTCTGCCTGGACAAAAACAAGTCCACCTGGGGAGTCCCCCCACTTCTGGAAGATGATGCTGACCACTTTCGGATGGAGGGACCACTCATGGCGAGACGAGAAGACCCTGCTGAGGCGAACTGCCAAAGCGTTCCTGGCCCCGGTGAGATGTGCATCTATGAGATGGATGCTGTGTTGTATACAGAAGTCCCAGAGCCTGAGGGCTTCTTGGCAAAGGGCAGATGATCTGCCTCCATTTTGCTTGCTGCTATAGAACATAGCCACTATATTGTCCATCAGGACTTGGGCCACCGCGCTTTCTATGTGAGGTAGGAAGGCTTGGCGGGCCAGGTGAATCACTCTGAGCTCCCTGATGTCGTCCAGGGAGCAATCGAGACTCGATCAATGGCCTTGAATACTGACATCACCCACCCCAGGTCCAAGGTATCAGAGACAAGGGTCACTGATGGGGATGGAGCCATGAAAGGAACTCCCTCCAACACTGATGCAGGATTTAACCAGTGATGAGCTGGAGCCGGTTCGCGCAAACCGGCTGTTAAATTTTGAAGCAGTTTTAGAAGCACTTGTTAACCCGCTTCCCTATAGGCAGGGGGCGCTGTGGCTTTGATGGGCTCCAGCTGGGAAGTGTGTAATTATTCCTCCGGGCACCGGAGGCACTGCGCTGTGGGAGCCATGTGGGCTGCCGCCTGGCCCTGTTGCTGCTGCTGCTCCCCTGATCCCTGGCCCTGGGGCTCCCGCTGCTGCCTGGTGGGACCTTGGGCTGCGTCCTGCTGTTCGGGCTGCTCCAAGACACTCTCCCCGTGAGTACCCGCACCCCTTTCCCACAGCCAGCCCCTGCCGCACCCCCGGCCCTGTCTCCAGCCAGCCCCTGCCACACCCATCTGCCCGAAGCCAGCCAGCCCAACACACCCCTGTCTCCAGCCAGCCCTGCACCCCCTTGCCCTGTCTGCAGCCAGCCCCTGCCCTGCCTCCAGCCAACCCCGCATCCTCCATGTCTCCAGCCAACTCTGCACCTCCTGCCCTGTCCGCAGCCAGCCCCGCATCCCCTGCCTCCAGCCAGCCCTGCCCCACACCCCTGTCTGCAGCTAGCCCCATGTCCACTTGTGCCCTGTAGTTCCCAGGGTAGCTACCCTGCACACCTGCTTCAATGAGGGGGGCAGGGAGCAGTGGGAACCCACACATGTGCACACACCCCCAGGGAGTGGTGCGGACCCACACATGTTAAACACAGCTCATTTCTAGTTCAGACCCTTTTTATTTATTTATTTATTTATTTTGGTAAAAAAGAACTTCAGGTGGGCTTAACATACATCCATATTTTCCCAGACATGTCAGGCTTTTTGGTTCTTAAATCACCGTCTGGGAGGAATTTTTAAAATTTAAAAAATTTAAAAATTCCTCCCAGGAAAATACGGACGTATGGTAACCCTATTGGTACAAAAAATATATACTGTGGTACATCCCTTGTATCAGAACTTTTTATAGGGAACCGGTTGCTAAGATTCTGGCAGCTCATCACTGGATGCAACCTGAAGATATTACTTCAAGCACCTAGCGGTCCAAGGTCATCTGAGACCAAGTCAACCAGAAGGGGGGCAGGTGGCTGAGGAAAGAGCGGGAGGGTGGATCCTGGGAAGTGACTAGGACACCGTTCTAGAGTGCACTCTCAAAATATCTGCTTCTGGTCTCCTTGGTTCCTGGAAGGGCGAGGCTGGGCAGATAAAACGGGAAGATGACGGGTGTCATCACTTAGGACAGAGACAAGGAGTCTCTCTCACGTAAGTGCTCAGCTGGGAAGTCCTCCAGGACCTAGATTGGGGAGGCGGAGGACAGAACGGCTTCCTGGCCTGCTATGGGGTACGAAGGCCCAAGGAACGGAGAGTGGCATGGGAGTCTTTAAGGTCGTGGAGCCTTGAGCTCAGAGAAGAGCACTGCCCCCTCAAATGGGAGGTCCTGAATGGTGGCCTGCATCTCCTGGAATAACCTAGAGGACTGCAGCCAGGAGCTGCGTCTCATGGCCACTGCTGAGGCAACCACCCTGCCCGCTGAGTCTGCAGCATCCCAGGCTATCTGGAGGGCCACTCTTTCCACCACTATACCTTTGTCTACCAAAGCAGCAAACTCCTGAGCCTCCTTGAATTTGCTAAGGGAGTCCTACAGATTAAAAAGAACAGGAGTAGTTGTGGCACCTTAAAGACTAAAATTTATTTGAGCATAAGCTTTCATGGGCTACAGTCCACTTGATCAGATGCATAGACTGGAACATACAGCAAGAAGATATTTAGACATACAGAGAACATGAAAGGTGGAAGAAGCCATACCAACTGTAAGAGGCCAATCAATCAAGACAGGGGTCGGCAATCTTTCAGAAGTGGTGTGCCAAGTCTTCATTTATTCACCTCAAATTCAGGTTTCGCGTGCCGGTAATACATTTCAAAGGTTTTAGAAGGTCTCTTTCTATAAGTCTATAACATAACTAAAGTATTGTTGTATGTAAAATAGATAAGGTTTTTAAAATGTTTAAGAAGATTCATTTAAAATTAAATTAAAATGCAGAGGCCTCTGGAGCGGTGGCCAGGACCCCGGCAATGTGAGTGTCACTGAAAATCAGCACACGTGCCATAGGTTGCCTACCCCTGAATTAAGATGAGCTATCATCAGCAGGAGAAAAGAAAAGAAAAAAGAAAAAACTTTTGGCAACCGAGGGAATGTTTTCATCGGCCAGCTCCGACTTCCCTTATAGATAGCGCCAGCGGCCGTTTAAACAGCCACAGTCATTCTGCACCATCTCAGCCTGTTGTTGAACTGCTCCTTGCCACTGTCAAGGCTCCCTGTGTAGGGTTTCATGAGCCATGGCATTAAAGGGTAAGCGGGGTCTCCAAGGATCACAGTGGGCATTTTAACTTCCCCTACGGTGATCTTTTCGTCTGGGAAAAAAGTCCCAGCTTGCAGCTTCCTGAACAGGCCAGTGTTCCGAAAGATGTGTGCGTCATGCACCTTTCCAGACCAGCCTGTGTTAATGTCAATGAAATGCCCACAGTGATCCACAAGCATCTGAAGAACCATAGAGAAATACCCCTTTCGATGAACGTACTTGGCGGCTAGGTGGGCTGATGTCAGAATTGCAATATGCGTCCCATCTATCGCCCCTCCGCAGTTAGGGAAAGCCATTTGTCCAAAGCCAGCCACAATGTCATGCACGTTACCCAGAGTCACGATTCTTCTGAGCAGGATGCGATTAATGGCCCTGCAGACTTGCATCAACACAATTCCAACGGTCAACTTTCCAACTCCAAACTGGTTAGCAACTGATTGGTAGCTGTCTGGAGCTGCCAGCTTCCAGACTGCAATAGCCACCCGCTTCTCCACCAGCAGGGAGGCTCTCAATCTCATGAAAGTGGCTTTTCTCATCCAAAAGTTCTGCAGCCAAGGCTCGTCATCCCAGACTTGCAGGACAATGTGATCCCACCACTCAGTGCTTGTTTCTCGAGCCCAAAAGCGCCGTTCCATAGTGGCAAGCATGTCCATGAATGCCACATGCAATCTCCTGTCGTATGCGTTACTTGAGCAGATATTATCGTCGGAATCCTCAGTGTTAGTTTGGATCTTAAGGAGTAACTCAACTGCCAAACGTGACGTGCTGGTGAGACTTGTCAGCATATTCCTCGGCAGTTCAGGCTCCATGCCCGCAGACCGAAAGGGAAGACAGAGCACACAGTACAAAAAACGCTGAAAGATGGCGCCAACAGTGGATGGAAGCACAGGGATTGCTGGGATGCGACCTGATGCATCACGGGGCCTTGGGACAGGACCCAGAATGCCCTGCACCTCTGCCCCTTCCCACAAGCCACAGTGCCAGAATGGGAAGAGGTGCTCTGTGGGATAGCTGCTCATAATGCACCGCTCCCAATGCCGCTGCAAGTCTGCAAATGTGGCCACGCCAGTGCGCTTGCAGCTGTCAGTGTGGACAGACTGCAGCACTTTCCCTTCTGCGCTCTACAAAGGCTGGTTTAACTCAAAGCGCTCTACATTTGCAAGTGTAGCCACGCCCAAAGATACCAACGAATGCGTGCAGCACTCAAGAGGTGCCACAGCCAACCCTATGGATACCATTAAGGCAAAAATCTCTGACGACTGCGCACGTGGGCATGCACACACCCTTGTCAGCTCAAATGGCAGACGTCTATGCCATGGTATAGATCCAAAGATTTAATAGTGCTGGTACCCATATAGAGATCAATATAGTTCCACATGATTACATTTGTTTTTCTTTTTAAACTTAGATAATTACACACAAACACACTGTATTAAAAGAAAGTTAATTTTGCAAAGTCTAGCACTCACAAATTAAGAAATACCAGAATTAAATCTGTGCATCCAGCCTTAATCCAGACTCTTTAAGTGTATGCATTTGGATAGTCTTTAGTCACAGGATCACATACTATGTTCTCCAGAGGATCCCTGGCTCGGTCAACGCGTAGGACGGACAGCGTTCAAGACATGAATCAAGGTTTTACATTGAAAGTGGCAGGAGACTTATGGGGGAAAAAAATGGGATTATCTCCTGTTTAGGAGAGCTGAATGCCATCCTGGGGAAATGGATTCTATCCCAGCCTGTGCCACAGAGTTAGTGTGTGATGGTAGGCAGATCACGCAAAACAACTTTCCACAGGTGGCCACTAATTGTGTGTTGCTCATTTTCTGAGTGCCTAATATGAGGGACCTGGGGCTTGATTTGTACAAGCACTTAACAATCACAACTGCTAATGAAGTTGATGGGAGCTGTATTCTGAACATATAAAATGATATAAAATGCTAAATACTCTGATCAAGTAAGTCAGACCCTATCTAGCCCAGACTGGTAGATGAACTCCAGCCGACGGGCACTCAAATTGGGTACCCAAAGCCAAACAATTTCTCAGTGCCTTAATTCCTTATCTTTAAAAAAGGGATAATACCATTTTGCCTCACCGGGATGTTGTGAAGATAAATCCCTTAACGTTCACAAAGCATTAAGAAACTATAGTGATGAGTCCCATAAAAAAGCCCATGTGGAAATTAATAACTCTGCATTCAGAGCAAGGTGTGCAGTAAATAAGGCATAATGAAGGAGGATAAAATAAAATATTGAATAGATACCCCTTTAGGGAGGACCGTCCATCCTGTGCCATGAATGAGGCAGTTTTCTTTGGAAATAATAGTACAGTAACCCCTCACTTAACATTGTAGTTATGTTCCTTAAAAATGCGATTTTAAGCAAAACAATGTTAAGTGAATCCAATTTCCCCATAAGAATTAATGTAAATGATGAGGTTAGCTTCCAGGGAAATTTTTTTCACCAGACAAAAGAGACACTCTCTATATACACACATACATACACACACACACACACACAATAAGTTTTAAACAAACAATTTAATACTGGTACACAGTGATGATGATTGTGAAGCTTGGTTGAGGTTGAGGAGTCAGAAGGTGGGATATTTCCAGGGAATGTCTTACTGCTAAATGATGAACTAGCAATTGGCTGAGCCCTCAAGGGTTTACTCTCACACTCTATTCTACAAGGCAGCAGGAAAGGAGGGAGAGCAGATGGAGACACAGTGTGTGTTTGTGTTAGAGAGAGAGAGAGATGTGCATTTCCCCTTTAAGTATGAAGAGTGGGGTCAGAAATACACTGCCTTGTTAATTAGATCAACAAGCTGAGACCTGACTGCAGCTGTAGCTGCCTGGAAGCTCCCTCTGTCATGTGTCCCCCTTGCTCTATGGAAGATGGGGTAAGTGGAATGCAGGAGCGGGGGGAGGGGGACACCCTGACATCAGTCCCCCTCTTTTCCCCCCCAGCAAGCAGGAGTCCCGGGGAGCAGCTCCAAGGCAGAGGGCAGGAGCAGCACATGGCAGTGGGAGGAGGGACAGCTTCAACTGCTAGCCTGCTGGGCAGCTGCTGAACAGGAAACTTACAGGAGCAGGGAGCTGATGGGGGGCTCTCGGTCCACCCTGGTTCCAACCACCCACCAGCTAGCTCCACCGGGCTGCTCTTCCTGCAAACAGTGGACAAAGCAGGCAGCTGCCAAACAATGTTAGAAGCAAGCATTGTATAACTTTAGCAAGCATGTTCCCTAATTGATCAGCAACGTAACAACGAAACAATGGTCAACCGGGACGACTTTAAATGAGGAGTTACTGTATGTGATCATGTAATTAAAACTATCATAATGCATATAAACAAGGGGGCCAAATTAAGGTCACAAGAGTCATCTTTATTCTGGTTCTTCCTAATTTAGGAGTGCATGACTTTACAACTACTTTTAATATAGGGTTTTTTTAATTAAATATATATGTTTAAAATCATGGCAATAATGAAGACTAAAGACTTGGACATCTAAAATGTTAATTATTTTCTATAAAAAGGACTTGGCAAATCCATTCAACCACTTGCCAATGCAAAGTAGGCAACTTTCCCTGGCTATTGGGACATTTAACCATCAGTTTCAGTAGAATTTAAGCATTCATTTTCAAACAAAATATAGCTCTTATGTTTACAAAGACAGCACTGCCTTTCTGAATCTATCTAAAGACAGCCTGAAACAAAAAGGATGTGACTGCTTATCTCCCAATCTTGGCCACAGTGCACAGCCTGTGGAAAAGGAATCCCTATGCCAAAGGACACCTCCCTCATACCTGGGACAACCCTTGACACATGTGGACTTGTGGCTTCCCTATTTGGGTGTAAAAAACTGGCAGACCTGTGTACTGGCAGTCTCATTGACCCTTCTATGAAATTCCAGATGTACACCAGCACATAAAGAACCATCATAGGACTTTGCTCTGAAGCATAAGGCTGTATGTTGTCCGAACAGGCCCCTGGAATCCTTACAGGAGATGTGTACTACTCTGGTGCTTGAATTCACATTGAACCACATCAGATACTCTTGAGCTAAGCATGGTCCTTGGAAACCAAATGTGTGACACTCTTGCAAAAGGCTCCAAGAAAATGAAGAAACTTTATTTCTTAATATACCTATCCTTAACATTTATGCACTTTCATATTGCAGGACACAATGTTTTCTTTAGCACTGCCCTATAAGACTGGGTGATTTTATAGTATGGGCTGAACAGGAAAGGACAACGGGTTAAGTAGACTGTAGGTGTATTAGCTGATTGCTACATATTGATTGTAAATAATCCTTTCCCAGTGGAATTTCTTCCCCATCACGTTGATAGCAACCCTCTCCTTCACCTCAGAAGTAAAATACCAGACAACACAATGCAGATCTAGAGCTTATTTAAAAAAGATTCCTATAAAGACATTTACAGATGAACAGCACTGACTCACCCAGTATGAGCATGTCTATCCCCAGTGAGAAGTCAGAGTCAAGACTGAAGCAAAGTTAAATAAAGTGTAACTCTAAAGAGCATCTGCTAACACTTAGTCATCATAAAACCCATGTCTACACGCAGGCTGTTATAAAGCTCAATCATATCATATCAGTGAAATTAGCAGCCAAGATCATAACAGCCTATAGCAGTACAATGTAGTATAACAAAATTAAAAGGGACACTGTCAACTTTATATATTATACACACACACACACACTACAGCTACTTTAAAACTCAGTTTTTGAAAGAGACTAGATTTTAAGATGGTTTCTTTAAAAAAAATCCCCATAAATTTGTTTTAAAATTTGTATATGGATTTCATTGCAAGGATTAGTACAGCCTCACTTTTAACAAGATCATATTTTTGTTTCCCCTTTCTTTCTGGGGAAGAATGGCAGTCCTTCCTTTAAACATTTTGCCCAAAACTCAAAAGTTTTAATGTTTCCATTAGGTTTAATGAAAACTAAACTTCATTTCAAGACACACAGTCTATAAGGTGCCACAGGAAACTCCGTTGGTTTTTTCTTGCCATGTTTGTTTAAACTAACAGATATGTTTTACAGATCCAGACTAACACAACTATCCCTCTGATACATGGCAAGAAAGACAGCTTTACTAGATCAGTGGTAAAGGGGTTCAATTAGCGAACTGAGAACACAAAACAGATTTCTGGTAACAGTACTAGAGAAAGAATTTCCCTGTGAAAATGAACTTTTTTGCAAAATCCAGGAAAGTCTTGGTAATATGCATACAGAAAATAACTGCATTAGGTATGAAGAGCACTTGACACACCATGCAGTTAGAGTTATTTGGTACAATCTGAGGCAAGTACAACGATATTGTATCGTATGGAGTAAATGAGAATTTAATTCAGTATCCTACTCCTCAAACAAACATCTGATTCCAAGACCAATATTTTAAGGCCTAGACAATAATAAATAAAAATAAAATGTTTTTAATCCATTAGGTTCCCATACATGAATAACCATGAAGTCCTAGATATCTGGACAGCATTTGAATATCTATATCCTAGACAGCAGAAGGCACTTTTATTATAAGACTGTGTCCTGCTTTGAAGCATACTAACAAATTAATCATTTCTCACACACACGCACACCACTTTCATTACCACTTTCATTCCTGGACTTCATGGGTGGATTTCAGGTAGAACATACCAATTAGATACCATATGTCACTATTCAGGAACAAGCTGCTGTTATGAAACTGAGTGTCAAGAAACAGGGTTCTAGGTCTTGTTGGATACCTGGAATACTCCAGGAAAAAGGCAAAGGAATATGGAGTACTGAATCTGTTTCCTGATAAACTCTCCCTTTTCTTTAGTATTTTTGTCTCTCTTCAACATTCAAATAAAAAAAATGTATCATACAAAATAAATCTTTAATGCAATATAGCCTAATTGCCCAAACAGATTTGGCTATCCTGCCCCGCAAATTTTAAAAGTGAATGTAGGGTTCCAGATATCATCATCTGCCTATAGTGTTCTCTATTTATAAAAAAAACCAAACAAGCCCCCATAAGCACTACCAATGTAAGTTTTCGCACATGGCAATGTCATTGTGCATGGAAAGATCACTCCCGGACAAGGATAAAGTTCAGTCTCCATGTCTAGTCTAAACCAACTGCCAAAAAGGAGGGCAGTTGTGATTCTTCCTGTCCCTTCCTCTCCCCGGCAACATGGGCAACTCTTTACTAGGAACTGGACTGAGACCACTGATTAATTTCAAACAAGGAACCAAACAACATCAAGGCAGACTTTGAGAGGACTTAAGATTTAATGCTTTCCATAGTGACAAGTAACTATAGTCTTATTTACTGAATCATAAAATGGAATAATACATGTTATCAATCAAAGCTAGCACTGCATGTTACTAGTAAATTCCAAAACTAGGTTTATCCTTCCATAAATAGAATTAAAATTCTTTGCAGATATAAAGACTTTCAAACAGATATAAATGCAACTTTATATATAGAAAGTTTGACTATTAAGACAATGAAAAGCTAAACACAAATAGCAAACTATGATTTTATGATATTACAAAATGGTAACCCCTTAGCTGAGTATCACAATAATTATCATAATAATATTACCAGCTTGCTAAATAACTCAAGATGGGACACTTGGAAGAAGCAGATATTTTGGAATATACATACTCCAGTTCTAGGAAACAAAATTAAAAGGGACACTGTCAACTTTATATATTATACACACACACACACACACACACACACTACAGCTACTTTAAAACTCAGTTTTTGAAAGAGACTAGATTTTAAGATGGTTTCTTTAAAAAAAATCCCCATAAATTTGTTTTAAAATTTGTATATGGATTTCATTGCAAGGATTAGTACAGCCTCCAGTTCTAGGAAACAAAATTAAAAGGGACACTGTCAACTTTATATATTATACACACACACACACACACACACACACACACACACACTACAGCTACTTTAAAACTCAGTTTTTGAAAGAGACTAGATTTTAAGATGGTTTCTTTAAAAAAAAATCCCCATAAATTTGTTTTAAAATTTGTATATGGATTTCATTGCAAGGATTAGTACAGCCTCACTTTTAACAAGATCATATTTTTGTTTCCCCTTTCTTTCTGGGGAAGAATGGCAGTCCTTCCTTTAAACATTTTGCCCAAAACTCAAAAGTTTTAATGTTTCCATTAGGTTTAATGAAAACTAAACTTCATTTCAAGACACATAGTCTATAAGGTGCCACACCATTTGGATACATCAGAGATTAGAGTTAGGGGAATCACATCTTTATACCCTATATACGGTTAGGATTAAGTCAAAATGTGTTAAGGAAGGTGTAACTGTTCTATTTTTTACAGTCTGTTAAAAGTGTTGGCACCTCAAACACGTTACACTCACTTCACATTACTTCTTTGGCCTAGTAAACACTGATTTCTCCACTCACCCAGGCCAGGTCTACACTATAAACTTACATCAGTATAACTATATCGCTCAGGGTATGAAATATCCACAGCCTGAGTGATGGTTACACTGACCTAACCCCCTCTGTAGACAGCACTATGCCGACAGAAGCACTTCTCCCATCAAAATATCTACCACCACTCACAGAGATGGATTAACTACACCAATGGAAGAAGCTCTCCCATCAGCATTGTAGCTTCTTCACTGAAGAGCTACAGTGTTTTAGACTTAGACCTGCCCTCAGACTGACTGCTGTCTTTCTCTTTCTACCCTTCCAAAATACTCTCCATAGTTCAGAATTTCCCATTTACTTCTAGTGCTTCGTTTGTCTGAATCTCTTGTCGTACTTCCACTCTTCAAGACCTCCTTCTACACATGCATCTGAAGAAGTGGGATTTTTACCCACCAAAGCTTATGCCCAAATAAATCTGTTAGTCTTTAAGGTGCCACCTGACTCCTTGTTGGTTTTGTGGATACAGACTAACACAGCTACCCCTCTGATACCTTCTATACCAGTCTTTAATTTGAGTTTGGGAATCACTGGCCCCATCCTCTTACCCCAGTTTAATTTCAACAGAGTTTCTACTATTTTACACCAATATGGTGGGAGAACCAAGTCCCATGTTTAGAAAAAGTACATTTAACTAATTTCTAACATAGTCTACATCTACACAGTAATAGCAAAACTAGAACACATTTGAAAATATTGTTCTTGCATTCCATGACCTCATCCACGCTGATCAGCCCACGCATGCAAGAAATTAATTTAACTGGAGTAATGTTTATACCTGTACTTGATTAAAACTCTGTCCTTCCACCTGTAAGCCAAAATTGCATCTAAAAACCTTTTTACTCCAATTCAACAATAATGTGTCCTGTTATGCATTATATTCTAAAAAAGAGAACTGTACTAACACAAATACACTCAATAGTTAGTTAAAACAATATCTAGTTTCAGTGTGTTTTAAGTTATCTTGGCAGAATTCAATTTTTTTTTATAAATTTGATAAATATCGACATTCATTTTTAAGCTTTTTAAAAGATTTTTATTGACTCAAATTTTCACAAAATTATGAGGGAAATTATGGGGGACGTTAGAAATTTATTTAATGACAGTAGACATTGAGATTCAAAAAAGTAAACTTTTGTAAACTGTTACATTGTCAACATCATGCCAAAATAAATAAAGTAAATATCCTTAAATCTACAAATCATACCTGTTTTCACTATTCATTCATTAGTCCATTTGTAACAAGCCTAATTCAGAAGTTTAAATCACTGGATTTTTACTCTAAGTTCTCAAGCAGCATTTTTCTTATTTTGCCTATCTGAATCCTTCCAAGCCTTGTTTTAAAGGAAAGGTCTGAGAAGGGGTGGCCAGTGATCTGATGTTGAAAATGTTCTTTTGAAAGTAAATTTTGTGAATATTTGTAGTCAACCATGGGAATAAGAATTCAGAGAACTTCTTTCTGTGACTAACCAGGAAGCATACTAAAGCAAGAAACAGCAGTTACTTCTCCCAGCACACTGGCAGCCAATAAAGCATAAAATTCAGACTTAACATAAGGTAAAATTCAACTGCAGCCAGTGGAGTTGCACTGACTTATACCAGGCCTACATTTGGGACACTGTACTTTAATAAAACTTTCCAATTTTTTTTTAAAACGCTCAAAAACACAAGTTGTATATCTTGACACGCATACAGAATGATTTGGTATTTTATTCTGTAATATGGACAAAATATTTCAAATTAGAATCTGTTCTGATAAACCTGTTTATGAAAAATGGCTGCCACAAATTGACCCACTGTATCTTTTTGAATATTCTGATAAGTACAATTTCCATTTTATAATTTATATAATTAAACTCAATTTCATTTAAAAACACGTTTCTAAAATAATTTGTTTTCATATTTAGGAGGTAAGTGAAAGGCTAGAAAGACAATGTCTGTATGTCAACCAGTATCTCAATTAAAAATATATGCATAAGACTAGACTGGAAATTTTAGATGTCAATCATGCACATATCCCAGATCACAAGGAAAACTGATGAGAAGCAATACTGAACAAAAAAGTTAAATTTTAAGAACTTACTCTAAATATTAAGGAATACTACAAGACTTACTACAGTACATAGAGATTCTTCTAACAAACTGAGATTTTAGGGTTGTATTTATAAAATTAAACAGTAAATAAAATGCAGTTCTAGTTTACACTAAGTGAAATACACATCCCAGAGATATCTTTGGAATACAGAATACTCAACTCTTTAAAAAAAAAAAAAAAAAAGGCTCAGTGTTACCGTTCTGCTCAGAATTTAGAAAATCAAAGGCATAGAAAACATTGAATTAAGATTGATTAGACAACGCAGCAAATGTATTTTTGGTCCAAACATTACTTCTCAATACAATTGAGTCTTCCCTCTTACAAATGTTTTTATTCCTGACATTTGCTTTTAACACTTTCAAAAATATCACTATGAAGCCAGATAGCCCTATTACACACAAATTGCCCCACACAAATTAATTCCTGTTTTTAAATACAAATATTTTATTGTCCAGCTGAGAACAGAAGGACAAAAGTGAACGAAAACAAAACACTGCTAACAAAACCACACGAATTATAAAAGCAGACCCTAATTCTACCTCGACAGCAGGGAAGTTAAAAGCAGTGGTATATTGCACCTGAAGTGGTGTGTGTAACAGGCAGATGTGTCTCCCAGCTCCTCCTGCTATTCCCCGCTGCCCCTTAGTCTGATCCTAGAACATGATTACAAAACTCCCCCAAGAACCTCCTCCCAACCCAGGAATAATGTATCCCTTTACTTTGCGTGAGCCACTTTGCTGGGCTCCAGTAAGAGAATTACAACCCCCTGCCCTAGCCCTAACCCCCTAGCTGAACTGAACAGGGGCCCAGACTTGTTGGGCCTGAAGGGGCAATTCTGGGGCCTAACTAAGTTCCTAGGGCTCAAGTGGCCTGTTTCTCATGGGAGGAGGAGGCATATACACGGGTGAGGCCTGGTCCAAAATCAACGCCAGCCCACCCCCCAAGCCATTCTCTGCCTCCCCTGGCCCCCAAAGGGAATGGGGAGCCAAACCCGTCCTGTCACTGCACCCAGAGAAGGCGGAAGCCTCTCAGAGGGGCTGAGGCGGAGACATGCACAGAGGGGGCCCCGCGCCAGAGAGCCCCATTGCGCCCCAGAGCTCACCAGGTCATAGTCCTCTTCATCATCGCACATGAAATCATCCTCCATGTCAGACATCTTGGCCGGAGGACGGGCGGGGGGAGGGGAAGGATGGAGTAGGGGGCGGGGACGAGAGACCGGAGCCAGCCCCCTTCTCCCACAAGCCTCCGCGGCTTCTGCCCAATGTGACTCCGCTCAGCTAGGAACCGAAATTTCGTTCCCCCCCGCTAGCCCCGCCCGTGGAGACACGGCGCCGAATAGCGGGTACACCGCGCTGCAATCCCAAGAGCGGCTGCCGCTCCCTTAGCAACGGGACAGGGCAACGGGTTGGGCCTGGTCTTTCTCGGACCGCTCCCCTCAAGCCCCGCGCCGGAAAGCCTGAGGGCCCGCAGGGACAGCGTCGCTTCCCTGCTAAAAGAAGCGGGGCCCATGGGGCAGCACTGTGCCCCCGCACACTCTGTAAACGGGGGTGGGTACTAGGCCCGTGCGGGGCGCCGCGCTTCTCCCGTAGACCGGTAGGGCACATGGGGCAGCGCTCTCCCCCAGTGCAATCGGGAGGAGCCTTAAGAAGCAGTCTGCCCCCTCCATGTACATCAGTGGAGCCCGTAGAGACAGTACTTCTGTCTCCCGTTGCGTCACTGGAGCACATCATTGGGGCCCCTTTTGGGGAGCACCGTTTCTCCAGAGACATGAACAGGGCCTTGCAACAGGGCTGTTCCAAATGTGCATGAATGTAGGACCGTGAAACGCAGAAAAACTTGTTCTGGGGTCAGCTGTACTAGTTCTACATCGACATGTCATTGTTTTCTCTCGAGTTGCTCCTAATTTACATTGGGGTGAGAGCAGAATGAGACCCAGAGTTCCCATGCTGTAAAACTACCTGCTATACATTGATGAGGCAAATCAACTACCCCAGGCTGGGGATTCAAACTACTGCCCTCTTCAAAATCTCTGAAAATAATAATGCAAAATGCCTTATGTATATTAATTGATTAATCAATAGTAAGAGGCTAGTTCCTGTTCTTTTATTTTGTTTGCTTCTTATAGAATCATTGAACTGGAAGGGACCTGGAGAGGTCATCTAGTCCTGTCCCCTGCACTCAAGGCAGGACTAAGTTTTATCTAGACCAGGGGTAGGCAACCTATGGCACGCGTGCTAAAGGTGGCACACAAGCTGATTTTCAGCAGCACTCACGCTGCCTGGGTCCTGGTCACTGGTCCAGGGGGTTCTGCATTTTAATTTAATTTTAAATGAAGCCTCTTAAACATTTTAAAAACCTTATTTACTTTACATACAACAATAGTTACGTTATATATTATAGACATAGAAAGAGACCTTCTAAAAATGTTAAAATGTATTACTGGCACGCGAAACCTTAAATTAGCGTGACTAAATGAAGACTTGGCACACCACTTCTGAAAGGTTGCTGACCCCGGATCTAGACCATCACTGACAGGTGTTTGTCCAACCTGCTCTTAAAAATCCCCAATGATGGAGATTCTACAACCTCCCTAGGCAATTTATTCCAGTGCTTTACCACTCTGACAGGAAGTTTTTCCTAATGTCAAACCTAAACCGCCTTTGTACAATTTAAGCCCATTGCTTCTTGTCCTATCCTCAGAGGTTAAGAAGAACAATTTTTCTTCCTCCTCCTTGTACCAAACTTTTATGTACTTGAAAACTGTTCTCATGTCCTCTTTCAGTCTTCTCTTTTCCAGACTAAACAAACCCAGTTTTTTCAATTTTCTCTCATAAGTCATGTTTTCTAGACCTTTAATCATTTTTATTGCTCTTCTCTGGACTTTCTCCAATTTGTCTACATCTTTCCTGAAATGTGGCGCATATTTAGCTTGTGTTCCACTATGACCCCTGGATCCCTTTCCGCAGTACTTCCTAGGCAGTCATTTCCTATTTTGTATGTGTGCAACTGATTGTTCCTTCCTAAGTGGAGTACTTTGCATTTATCCTTATTGAATTTCATCCTATTTACTTCAGACCATTTCTCCAGTTTGTCCAGATCATTTTGAATTGTAATCCTATCTTCCAAAGCACTTGCAACCCCTCCCAGCTTGGTATTGTCTGCAAACTTTATAAGTGTACTCTCTATGCCATTATCTAAATCATTGATGAAGATATTGGACCACATCTACCGCTTCCCCACATCCACAAGGCTCGTTCTCCTGTCAAAGAAAGCTATCAGGTTGGTGTGACATGATTTGTTCTTGATAAATCCCGCATAATGCTTTCTTCTACTGACCAGGGAAGCAGACATTCTGCTAGTGCCTTTTCTGCCCCCTCCACACTACATTCTAAAAGCTAACTTATCCTTTTTTGTTATTTGTTATAATGGCAAGAGTGTACTAGATGGTTCCTGGAATGGCAGATCCAAGCAGCACCCTCCAATTCCCAACAGGACAGGTTGTTTGAAAACAGCAACTGCTTCCATGTAGCCACCAAGTGATACCAGCAGCCTTGCCAACTAGAGTCTATTTCCTCTTTGTGTGAATCAAGAGGAGGGAATAGACCTCAAAATGTATTTGACAAGTTGTAGTACAAAGTCAAACAAAGCACTGAATCACACATTTGCATCACAGTGTAAAGTGTATGATCTTTTGAAAGATTATTGCTGAAATACACGATAATATATTGACTTAATATAAGGTGAAGAACATTAGGAAGCACACAAAGGTTGTTCTTTAAATAAAAGACAAATACCATGCTAATATATAATAGTGAGAAGAAGGGAAATTGCTTGATATGCCTGTATTGTGTATTTCATTACAATAACCCCATTCCCTTTTATATATGCTCTTCTTTACATAATTTACACCTCTTGACCAACAGATCTGTAGTCATATTTCCATATGTTCCAAATCTCATATGTCCAGGGCCTATTGTTCTGGAATTTTTCCTCCCTTAGCTTATACAAAAGGACTTGTGGCGTAATTGATAATTATTTATGTTATTTCAGTTGGTATGTGGTCCTTGGTTTTGTATTGCTTGTGGGGTGTTTTATGAATCTGTTCCTGCTCTGGAATTTAATCTGGGATGTTGCCAGCTTATTTTGATTTATGATTTAGCTCATTCTTGATAATGTGCCCATGCCTTCAGGCATGGATGCCTAGAAATTAAAGGTTAATAGTATTATAATGTGCTGACTGGTGTATGTATATTACTGACCTCTATTTGACAAACTCAGAACTGCACAATGGTATTCATAGATCCTGATATTTCTAGTTATACTGTTGCTCAAATGCTAGAGATCTGAGTCCACTTGGAGAAGGTGGCCTTGAATTCTCTCCTTCTGCAACCAGGTAATTCCCAGATGGCCATGGATTTGGTTTGGTACATATGATCTGCTGGTTACTTCCTGCTCTTTCCCAGCAGGCAGGATTGTCATTAGATTTATGTTTTGTGCAATATTAAGCAACAGCTTTTCTATTACTTCAGAGATAAAATCTCTTTGATTTGGACAGAGCTGTCTGCATGCAAGGACACAAAGCACTCTTATGAAGACAAATGTAGGGTTTTGTCTGTTGGACTTTCAGAAACAGCCACTTACTTAGGTTCCTAAGTTTCTGGCAGCTCTTCAGGCCACCACCTTTTCATTGTACATGTCCTTCCTGGCTGGTTAAGGCCCAAGCTGCAGCTGAGGCTAAGATAACTTTTTTCCATCTGCACATGATATAAAGAATGAGATCTTTTCGTTTGGATGTCGATCTTGCTACACTTATCTATATCTTTTGTCTGTTGAGACTAGATTACTGTAATGCACGCTGCTTGAGGCTACAGCTTAAACCACTTACGTCAGTGCAGAATATGACTATCCACTTATTAAGATCATAATGAGAGCTCATAAAACCAGTGCTCCTCTGTAAACTACACTGTCTCTTTTTAGGTTGAATTCAATATGTTTATCTTGACCTTTAAAGCCTTAAATGATCTGGAACCAGACTACTTGAGAGTGTGGTTCTTCTTACGCAATATTGCAACAACTAAAAATGCAAGATTGACCTTGAAAAAAAACTGACTCACATAAATCCAATCCTGGAGATTTACAACTTCTTTGTGAGTGCACTGTGCAATACCTCAAGGTATATACCTTGAGGATGTAGAACTGAGCACATACCAGGGTTTACTCCTGTCCTAATTGCCAGATATAAAAAATACCAACAAATGTTCCAAAGAGATCCTTTCTCGGAAAACACTATCACAGCAGGGAAAGCCCTAACTAACAAGCTTCAAGAAGAAAGGCAACAGAAATGGAAAGAATTTGATTGAAGGAACGCCAACACGAAGCATGGTTGACCATTCGTGAGTTGAATAATGATCCAAAGAAAGTAGAGCAACACCACAACATCACAGCCAATCTGGTAACACATCAGCTTCTGTTCAATGGGAAGGCTTGAGCAAACAGCCTAAATATTAATTATACAGCAAACTGATCTGGAAGAAGATCATTTCAACACACCATACACAATAGATGAACTCAATGCCAGAATAAGTCACTTGAAGAACTGCAGAGCAGTTGGACTCAAAGATATATGCATGGAGCAGATTAAGCATTTTGGTCCTGCAACCAAGTTATGGGTATTACACCTATGAATTAGAATACCTAAGTTATGGTGACGAGCCCATATAATAGCTCTATTGAAGCCAGGGAAGGATGCATCTGACCCAAAGAACATGTGGCCAATATCACTTCTATGCCTAGAGCCTTGCAAATCCACGGATATCTGCATTTGCAGATATCCGCAGACCATTTTTGAGAATTGCTGATTGGATGCAGATACAAATTTTGTATCCGCACAGGCCTCTGTCTATGCCTCTATAAACTTTACCAACACCTCAATCTCCTCTGACTTCAGACTGAACAGCATCTAATATCTGAACAAGCTGGATTTAGATCAGGAAAGTCCTGCACTGGCCAAATATTAAATATTAACCAGCATATAGAAAATGGATTTGAGAGAGGGATGATAACAGGCACTGTGTTCGTAGACCTATCAGCGCCATACAATACAGTCAACCACCAAAACTTGCTTGCCAAAGTCTACGATATGACACAACTACCACCAAGTGCAGCTTGTCCGATCTCTTCTGGAGAACAGACATTTTTAGTAGAACTGTGCAAGAAATGGAGCCACGGGAGATCAGGGCCAGGGCTTCCATTTAGGCGACCTAGGCGGTCGCCTAGGGCACCAGGATTTGGGGGGGCAGCATTTTGCCATCCTCGGTGGCAATTCAGCGGCGAGGGGTCCTTCCACGCTCTGGGTCTTCGGCGGCATTTGTGCGGCGGGTCCTTCACTTACTCTGGGACCCGACGCTGAAATGACCCGAAGACCGGGCGTGCAGAAGGACCCCCCCCCGCCGCAGAATTACTGCCAATGACCGGGGGCGTGGAAGGACCCCCGCCGAGGGCGCCAAAAACCCTGACGCTGCTCCTGCTGGAGATGACAATGAAATAGCCTCCCTCAGGGCAGTGTGTTAGCACCAATCCTGACCAGTGACCAGCCCATACAAAGCAATACAAGGAGCTTTATATATGCCATAGTCTATGCATCATGTCACAGAAGATGGACTTTGCTACTGTCAAGAATAGAATGATGTGCACTGAGCAACTTCCCAACTTATACAATAAGCACCAGCTTTGTGCTAACCCAGCCAAGACACAGGTGATAGCCTTTCACCTGCACCATCGAGAAGCCAAGTGGAAACTCAATATCACCTGGGATGGAATCACACTGGCTAATCACCTGAAACCTGTCTAACTGGAGATGATGTTGGACCGGATACTTGCCTTCAAAGCACATGTAAAGACGATGAAAGGAAAAGTTAGTGCCCGTAACAACATCCTCCAAAAGTTGGTCACCTCAAAGTGGGGAGACAATTCAGCTACTTTGGGAACCACTGCTATTGCTTTGTGCTATTTCATAGCAGAGTATGCATGCCCAATGTGGGAATGAAATTAGACCCTGTTCTAAACTACAGTTGTTGTGGAATATCAGGATGTCTAAAGCCAACACCAAAGGATAGCCTCTACTTACAACATCTTCAAGGCACAATTGATGTTATGGAATGGAAGACTATGCAAGTTGGATGCACTGAAATAGATCTGGAATCCCAGGAGGTTCTTCCCAGAGGTTCAAGTGGGGCTACTCTAATGGCCCAAATATGTGAATATGGTGAGGTGCAAACTATGAAGCATCTGCTCGTTTGCCGACTCTTTGGGGTGACCTGTACGAAGGAGGACCTTGCTGCAGTGATGGAAAGAGCCATTGCTTGTGCACAGTTCTGGAAAAACATCTAATTTGTGACAAGGACGTGAGAAGAAGCAGAAGTGCAACACTGGAATTCACTTATCCTGTTGGTCTGCCAGAGCCCAGGTTTGTCAACCTTCTGAGCAAACTGGAAGGCCCTCATGCCTCCTGCACAGTTAGAGAAGGGGTGGAATGAGGATTGGATAGTTTGTGGATGACTGATGTGAAGAGGGGTTTGTTATTATTCACCAGAGGGGTTAGGCCACACTGTAGAAATTTGAATGACACTATATAATACTATCTATGTTAGGGCACTTATAGTCTTGTCAGATAGGTACCTTTTGGATTTTATGGATTGCTATAGTAGGATAAAACAACAAATAATAACAGCTATCAGCCTCTTGCTGAACAAATCAGTTACTCCAAATAACCGGAGTCACTATTCTGATGGACAATAGGGTGCCATAGGAAAGTGTGTGTGTGTGTGGGGGGGGAATCCAGCACACCATAGAAACACCCACAAATAATACAAACCCTCAGAATAAAAAACCCAGCACCTTCAGGATAAGGCGTTTTGCTTCCTCTGTTAATGTTTATTTTGTGTTTTCACTGCACGGGTTTGCTGTGGGGGAGAGATCTGGGATTGACCTTGTTCGTGGCCCTTGTTCAGAGGAGACATGGAGTCATGCTTCCCTTTTCTGCAATTACATTGTATGTTATTAAGGCACAGAGCTGTCAGTCCTCGTTCGCTGGGAGAGAGACCCTCTCCTTGGGAACTGATTTGCTTTGTCTTTCACTGAGATCTTACACATCATTGGTGCAGACATTAAAAAAAAAAAACCCTCCTCCGCTCCTATTGTCACATCAACCTCAAACAACGTCCTGCTGTGGGCAGGAGCCAGGGCGCAAAGCCAGACACACAGGTGGGGAGGCGCCGGTGCTCAGGCGCTTGTCCGAACGCTGCCGGATGGATGTCTGGGCAGGGGCTTGCTCAGCACAAGCCCTGCCCAGAGCGCCCGGACCTGGGCGGGGAGGAGGCAGGGCTCCCCCGCAGCCCGGAAGGAACGGAGACGTTTCCTTGTCCCGTGATAGCAGCCTACAGTCCCGGCCGCAGGCAACCCGCCGCTGCCTCTGCCTCTGCCGCCCCGCGAGGCCGAGGATGGCCTCGGACGCCCCCGCCACCCTCCCAGTCCAGCTGGCGGAGCAGCCCAGGTGGGTGGGTGTATGGCCTGGAGCCGGGCCCGTTCGGAGAGCCGGGGCCAGGCCTGCGAGCTGGGCAAGGGGCTGCCGCATCCAGGGGCCGCGGCACTAGCCGGTGCTGATGCTGGCCGCGGGCTGCAAAGCGGCTGCGTCTCCCCCGGGCTTTGCTGGGCAGTGGCCGGTGCTGAGGGCGCAGCGGCCTTCCCAGTGCGGGCTGTGTCCGGTCTCTCATCTGTCCCGCAGTGACGGCAAGTGCCGCTGAAGGGCGCCAGATCCAGGCCCTGGACCCTGAAGCCTTTCATTTGTTCCCAGAAGGGTGGTCGGCCTCTAGGCGTAGGTGCTGGAACTAGAATGAGGTGGGGGGTTGCTGCACCCCCTGGCTTGAAGTGGTTTCCACCATATGCAGGGTTTACAGTTTGGTTCAATGGCTCGCAGCACCCCCACTATACACACTGTTCCAGCACCACTGCTAGTAAGCACAAGCAGCCACTTGGGGAGCTACCCTGACTCTGATTTCCCTAACCAGCCCTTCCCCCAGAGTGGGAGGAAAGTCACCGTTAGTGTGACCAGGCACCCTCAAACTGCTGCTAGCCAGCCAGATGGAAAGGGAGACTGTGCAATCCATCATCTCTTTGGGAGACTCTGGCAGCAGAGCCACCAGTCCAGATCCCTCCCCCACTTCCAGATGGGAGAATAGAGGGGGAGGAAACTCATAACCAGTTCAGGTTTCCCCATCCCCTCTTCTGCTATGGCAGTGGGATGGCAACCCGGTCCTTGATCTTTCTCTCCCTCCCCCCTCCAAGCTTCAATCTGGTCATCCCTAGGAATTCTGAACATTGTGAAGCCAACCCAAAAGGCAGTGAAAATTTACTCCACATCACCTTCCTTTTCAATATTCCTTAACAGAAGAGTGACCACCTCTCTCCATGCCCCTGTGTCTAAGGCCTGCTTTGTTTGGAAGTGTTATTAGGAAAGCTAAATCTCATTGTGCAGCAGAAGAATGCATGGGCAAGTCCCGTAAACCTCTGTACTTATGTTAGCATTCAGAGAAGAGGTGTGTTCTAAATTGTTCTTCCTCCAGTCAGATTACACTGCATTTCACTTAATTTTAATTCACATATAAAGGCCATTGTTTTCAAATTTGCCTGTGCAAAGCTGAGTTGTGTTGCTCAGCAACTCTGAAAAATCAGATCTGATTTAGATACCTAAATGGAACACCCATGTTTCAACATTTTGGCCAAAGTCTACAAATAGATGAGACTATTCTTGCTTACAAAACACATCTTGGGGTGTGTCTACTCTTAAAATGCTGCTGCGGTGTGGTAGTGCTTCAGTGTAGATATTATCTATGCTGGCTGGAGGGAATCTTCCTTAGCATAGGTAATCCACCTCACTGAGAGGTGGAAGAATTCTTCTGTCGACCTAGCGCTGTCTACACAGGGTCTTAGGTAGGTTTAACTATGGGGCTCAAGGGGGTGGATTTTTCATATCCCTGACTGATGTAGATAAACCGACTTAATTTTCTAGTGTAGACCAGGCCTCTGAGAATAAATTAGTCAGTACAAATCAATCCCAGTTACCTCGGTTTGTTCTTAGGGTATGTCTACACTGCACTTTCTTTGTTAAAACTTGTGTCGCTCACAGGTGTGAAAAAACCACCCCCTGAATGACAAAAGTGTTAACGATGAAAAGCACGGGTGTGGGCAGAGCTTTGTCAGTGGGAGACGGTCTCCTGGCGATGAAGCTACCATCCATCCCTCGTTGGGGGTGGTTTTATTTTGTCGCCAAGAGAGCTCTCTCCCAGTGACAAAGAGCATCTTCACTGCGTATCTTACAACGGCATGGCTGTACAGCACACTCGCACCATTGTAAGGTATGCCGTGTAGACATAGCCTTAGACACCAGTACCACTATAAAAATAGCTCTAAGCCAAAGAGACATTCTGGATACAGACACACAAGGAAATACAAGCATCTCACATTAACATAATTTCTAGCATTCTGCCAGCAAATTTCCCCATGGACAATAGCATATTTGCAAGAGGCATTGTCATGATTATGATCCAGAAAAGGGGTTGTGGAATGAGATGGCAAAATTTGCAGATGACAACAGAAAGATAGGCTAGTCAAGACTAGAGAAGAGTGTGAAGAAATTTAAGAAATAGACATGGGAAAATGAGAACATTTGGAGATATAATAGGATAATATTTTTCTTCAAGGCATAACCAACCACCAGCTGAAGAGGAATAGGAAAACTCTTTCCCTCTGGACACACTGTCTATCAGGAGGTTTCTTGCATATCCCTCCAAAGTATCAGGTACTGCCCACTTTCAAGACGGAGTACTGGATTAGATTGACCACTGGTCTAATCTAGCATGGCAATTCCTATGTTTTTATTTGTAAGCAATTAAAGTGCAGAAAGGTCTAATAAATAATTCACAACAGATGGCGGTATCCTGTACAGCTTTATGACTAGAGAATTCTTGATTTGCTAAAATATTTAGAAGATAGATCAAGACAATGGTACAAAGTTTACAAAAGGACACAAACTAAAGTTAATCTAATGTGAAGTGTCATGACATTTTTTTTTTTCATTTCTACTTCTGCTCGCTTTTTGCATTGACTAAATTTTAAGCTCCAGTCTAGGGCGTCCTTCCAGAGCATGCTACAGCATTTGTTCTTAGGAGAGGGGCTACAAAATACACTGAATTGGCTAGGTGCCTGGGAGCCACCCATTTCCTCAGAAACCGAAAGGTTTTTGAAGCAGCAGTGTAATAGCCATTTCATGGCATTATGTTTAAAGATTGTTTCTCCTTTATCCTTACTTGGCTTCTTGCACTTCAGCTTTTTTAATTTGCTGCTGCCATTAAAGAAAGTTAACGGGCTGATTTGTAACCAACATTGCTTCAAAGCTGTTTTGATGTGACTCACTATCGTGTCAGTATTTACAGCTGCTTGTGCTACACTAGGATAATGACTTAGCCCCTTCTCACCCTCCATCCACCCACTCACTGTCCTTGGTGTGATACTCAGGGAATCACTTGTTTACAAACACAGGAAGTGAGCTAGCATTCTTCACAGTCTTATAAAACAGTGATTTTTCAATTCTTTATTTCCAATGAAACTTTCGTGCTATGAGGTAAAATCAGAGGAAAATTTGAGAAAACCATTTGGGACAGTTGCTGGAACACTGTACAGAAGGTATTGGCTGTATAAGTCATGGGGGAAATATAGGCTGATGCTTAAGACATGGTATTTATATTTTTTTTGCATGCATGTATTTGTACATAATTATATATTCAGAAATTGGTTTTATTACTTTGATTTTTGTCAGTTTGACTCCAGACCTATCTCCAACTAAAACCCACAAATCCAGAGCAGTAATATCTCTACGGGCTCCACTCCTATGGAAGGGGTAGCATATGCAATTTTGGAAAAACAGCTGATTTGACTGTGGTTTAGCACAATATGAAATTAAAGTTTGGCAGGGGGATTGTTGTATGGTGTTTAGAGCAGAAGGCCTAGAGTCAGGACTCCAGGGTTCAGTTCCTGCCACTCACTTGTTTGGTGACCATGGGCAAGCTGCTTAACATCTCTTTGGCTCAGTTTTCTCACCTGTAAAATGGGAATAAATATACTTACCTCACATAGGTGTTGGGAGATTTAATTAAAAAATTGTAAAATACTTGGAAATGCTCAGATGGAAGGTGCCATAGAAGTGCAAAGTATTGTTTAATCCAATATTTCTATGAAATAGTAACTTTCCTTTCTCCCCTTTCTTTCTACCATTTTCCTAATGTCTAATCTTCTCTGTGCCACAATAACTTCTTTCTAAAAGTTGTTGGGAGACCAGTGCCTAAATTTTCAAAACTTGCTACTGATTCTGGATATTTCAGTTTTTGACAAATTTAAGACACATTAAAGTGCCCTGATTTTCAGAAAGGCAGGGCACCTAGCTTCTGAAAATCACCTCCCTTTTAGGGATTTTTAAGTTGGGTGTCCAAACATTGATGTTGCTTTTGAAAATGTAGGAATTATCACACTGTCTGGAGTGGTTCATGACCGTGAGTGCCAACCTCAGGACAGACTGTCAAGAAGCAGGGAAGAGATCCCAAACTGGTTGCATGTTCCATAATTAGATTTCACCAACCCAATAACAAGTTTGAACTCCTGAAACATTATAACAGTCTTACCATGGAGTCACAGACAGTCCCTTTCAGCATTCCAGTCTATCTTGCCACCCAGGCAAGCTGGACTTAGGCGTGGTCTACACTATAATCAGGGCCGGCGCTTCCATTAGGCGACCCTAGGCGGTTGCCTAGGGTGCCAGGATTCGGGGGACGGCATTTTGTGCGCTCCCCACAGGGCGCACGCAGGGCCGGTGCTTCCATTTAAGCGGCCTAGACAATCACCTAGGGCGCCAGGGTTATTGGTGGGCAGCATTTTGCCGGAGGGGGCGGCAGGCGGCTCCGGTGGAGCTGCCGCAGTCGTGCCTGCAGACGGTCGGCTGCTCCCGCGGCTCCGGTGGACCTCCTGCAGGCACCACTGTGGCAGCTCCACCGGAGCCGCGGACCAGCGGACCCTCCGCAGGCACGACTGCAGCAGCTCCACCGGAGCCGCGGGACCAGGGCGCGGGGTGGCGAAATTTCGTGCGCCTAGGGTGCTAAAACCCCTAGCACCGGTCCTGGGCGCACAGGAGCTTCCGGTTCCGCTCCCGTCGCACCGCCGAAGAAGGACCTTCTGCCGATGTGCCGTGGAAAACAGCGGCAGGCAATTGAGTAGCTCAGTGACTGCCACTGTCGCCTGCGGCATTTCGGCAGAGGGTCCTTCTTCGGCAGTGCGATGGGAGCGGAACCTGAAGCTGCCCCCCCAATTCTGCCTAGGGCACCAGAAACTCTGGTGCCGTTCCTGACTATAATGTCCTCCTGACGACTTAATGCACCTGCTACACCGATCTAATAACTACTCCACGTCCACAAGAGGTGGAGTACTTAGGTCAGTGTAGTTGCTTACATCACCTGTTGCTGCCTTTGACATCCTAAGTTGGTGGGGATGTGCAGTGCTGGCAGAAGGAGGGTAATGTGATCATGAACAGCCAATTTCACAGGCACTAGCTTCTTCCGGGCCCCAGGGGTGCATGGATTTCCTGCGTTTTCCAATGTATTTCTTCTAAAGGATTCCAACCTGCCTTTCAGATTGCTGAAGCTGAAGAAGATATTTATTTCTAAATTTGGATCGGCTCCCAAGTTTTATGCTCGTGCACCAGGGCGAGTCAACTTAATAGGTAAAAGGAGAATATTATTTTCTTTAAATTTATGGCAAGTTCCAAACATACAACCTAACTGACTTTGTTCTTTTTATTTTTGGTCAAGGGGTGCCTGTGCTTGACATGAAGTCATAAATGGGAAGGAGAAAATATTACTTCATCAGCTTTTAACTGCATATTATTACAACCTGTAGTTCACATTAAGGTCACAATTTCAGGACAGTATCTTTATTCATGACATGCTTAATTTTATATTTTAAGTGCCATCTTGAATAGGGATGGACTTAAGGACATAAATGCTTTTCTGAATCAGTGTCTAAAAATGTCTTTCCTGGTCAGGTTTAGGGCTCATTTCCCTACCATGGTTTCTGCAGCTCAGTCTCAGGCAGTCTGGGATGCAGTTGAAATTTGTAAGATGGTATCATGAAATTGACCCACATCTTTTCTCACCACCACAGTTCAAATCTTCAGACATGGTGATGCATCCTGGCACAGAGTACTACATTTTGATGAGAGCTGCCATAGTTTTCCCTCCCTTATTCTATACAAATTCCACACAGTTGAGCCCATAGAGATTAGAATAGTAGGTTGGTCTGGAGAGTAAATATGGTTATTTCATACCTATTTTTTAAAATGTGGCTTCATTCTGGAGACACCCATTTTTATTTTATGATCATGCCCTGTCTAGAGTTCAGTTCGCTGTATAATAAGCCAGTCAGGCACCTTTCTCAGTAAAAGGGTTTTTGCTGTAGATCATAGCAAATACAGTGCAATAGAGCTCTCAGAGGGCCAGGTGATCTAGCGGGTAGTGCACCCAGTATCACCTCTCAGTATGAAGGCCTTTCTGTCCAGTTCCTCACCTGAGGGTGGGTATAGCTTCTCCTCAGGTTGCAGTGTCCTTGCCCTTTTCTTATCAGAGGGGGAGTGAGAGTGGAATGTGGCTTATGCCTCACCTGCAGCAGGGTAGGAGACCTTGGGCCTTCACACTGCACTGGCTCCGATGCAGAGCCCTATGAAATTGAACAGTGTCCAGCACCATGGAGTGCCCTCAGTTACCCTCTCTGGGTCACCTCCTACCATCTATCTCTCCTCCAAGGTGCCAATATAACATAACAAAAGAAAAGACAACTAAACCTTCAGTCCCAACTGGACTCAGCGGGCCGTTATTCCCCATAGGGAGGGTATTTCAGCACCTTTGTCCAGGAGCCTTCAGATTCTTCCTCCCCAGCCTCTCACTGACTGAGTTGCATTGCTCCTTTTTAAGCTTCCTCTCCAGCTGGAGCATGCTTTGCAGGTCTGGAGGGACAGGGCTATGTGGGGCCAGTATAGTCCTTTAACCCCTTTGGGCCCAGTGTCGGGGTTGTACACCCATCATGTACACATTACAAACATTAATTAGTCTGCTGTGCAGTCAATTAAAATTTACACCTTGATGTTCTATGCACATCTGTCATGTAATATAATAAAAGTGGAGAACAGATGTTGCCTGAAAATTATTCTTAAGAGAGAAGGTACTTGCTATGTCCATTTTCTTTATTTTGTATGTTATGAACAATTGTATTAATGATGATTTAAATATTAGTATTTTCCTGAGAAAACTCCAGATATGGTATGAAAAATGAATTCCTGCATAAGCCTGATGCCATGAGTGATGAATCATTCAGATGAGCAGAAGTTGTCATGGGAAGGGGAATTATGTATTGCATTTATCTTTGTGGTATGCTAACCACAGGTGAAATGGAAATATTTTAACTTGCTTGTCTTGCTAATTTTACCAGTTACATATCAAGCACAAATAGTCTTCCTGCTCTAACTGCCAGACAACAGTCCATCTATCACCTTGTAGTTTTGTTAAAGAACATAAAGATTTAAAAAGAAATGAAGGTTACAGAAAACCATTATAGAAATGTAAAGCTTTGGTGCATTAGTGTAAAATTTAAGAAGTGCAGAACAGTCTATTAGTTGGGATTTTAACAATAAGAGCTGCAAAGTGTATATTCAAAAATGATTGGCAGAAATTGTCTAGGACAGGGTTTCTCGAACAAGGGTCGCCGCTTGTGTAGGGAAAGTCCCTGGCGGGCCAGGCCGGGCCAGTGTGTTTACCTGCCTCATCCGTATGTCCGGCCAATTGCGACTCCCACTGGCTGCGGATTGCTGCTCCGGATCAATTGGTGCAGCTGGAAGTGGAGGCCAGTAAGTCCCTTGGCCCGTCGCTTCCAGCAGCTCCCATTGGCCCGGAGCAGCGATCCATGGCCAGTTGGAGCAGCGATTGGCCAGACCCGCGGACAGGGCAGGTAAACACACCAGCCCGGCCCGCCAGGGGCTTTCCCTACACAAGCGGCGACCCCTGTTTGAGAAACCCTGGTCTAGGACATGAAGCAATTCTGCACTCCTACACTAGCCATTAGAATCAAGGATGTTTCTTCTTTTTCTGCTGAGTCATAGATTCCAAAGCCTGAAGGGGCCTTTGTGATCATCTAGTCTGAACTTCTTTATTATACAAGCCATAGAACTTCCCCAAAATAATTCCTTAATTATAGCTTTTAAAAAAAATCCAATCTTGATTTCAATATTGCCGGTGATAGAGAATTCACCATGACCCTTGGTAAATTATTCCAGTGGTTAATTACTGTTAAAAATGTTCACCTTATTTCCAATCCAAATGTGTCTAGCTTCAATTTCAGCAATTGGATCATGTTATACCTTTCTCTCTGCTAGATTGAAGAGCTCGTTATTAAATGTTTGTTCCCCATGTAAACAAGTCACCCCTTAACCTTCTCTTTGTTCAGCTAAATAGACTGAGTACCTTGAGTCTATCATTATAAGTCTGGTTTTCTAATTCTTTAAGCGTTCTCATGGCTATTCTCTGAACCCTCTCCAGTTGATGAACATCCTGCTTGAATTGTGGACATCAGAGCTGGACACAATGTTTCAGCAGTAGTTGCACCAGTGCCAGAAGTAAAATAACCTCTCTACTCTAACTTGAGATTCCCCTGTTTATGCATCCCAAGATCGCATTAGTCCTTTTGGCCGCAGCATCACACTGGGAGCTCATGTTCACAAGATTATCTGCCATGACCCTCAATTTTTTTCAGAGTTACTGCTTCTCGCATCCTATAAGGATGGCATACATTCTTTGTTTCTAGATGTACATATTTATGTTTTGCTGAATTAAAACACATATTGTTTGCTTGTGCCAAGTTTATCAAGCCATCCAGATCACTCTGTATTAGTGACCTGTCCTTTTCATTATTTACCACTCCCTCAATTTTTGTATCATTTTCAAACTTTATCAGTGATGATTTTATGTTTTCTTCCTGGTCACTGGTAAAAATGTCAAATGGCACAGGCCAAGAACAGATTACTGAAAGCCCCACTAGAAATACACCTACTTGATGATGATTCTCCGTAGACAATTATATTTTGAGATCTATCATTTAGCCAAATTTTAAACCATTTAATGATGTCATGTTAATTTTATATCATTCTACTTTTGTTTCCATCAAAATGTCATGTAGTACAAGTAAAACATCTTACAAAAGTCTATTATATTGTCTTTATCAAACAAACTTGTAATCTCATCAAAAAAAGATACCAGTTTAGTTTGACAGGATCTATTTTCCGTAAACCCATGTTGATTGGCATTATTTATATTACTCTCCTTTAATTCGTTATTAACTGAGTCCTGTATCAGCCACTCCGTTATCTCTTGCCCAGGATCAATGTCAGACTGACATGCTTATAATATTGGCACAACATTAGCTTTCTTCCAGTCTTCTGGAACTTCCCGTGTTCTAAGACTTACTGAAAATCAACATTAATGGTTCAGTGAGCTCCTGAGCCAGCTCTTTTACAATTCTTGGATGCAAGTTATCTGGGTTTTAATGATTTTAAAATGTCTAACTTTAGTAGCTGCTGCTTAACAGCCTCCTGAGATACTAGTGGAATGGAAAGAATTTTATCATCCTGTGAGGATACTATATTATCTGTTATTTTCCTAAATGCAGAACAGAAATATTTATTGAACACTTCTCCCTTTTCTGCATTATTATTAATAATTCTATCATTGCCATCTAGTAATGGACCAATACTATTGTCAGGATTCTTTTTGTCCCCAGTATACTTAAAGACTCCTTATTGTCCTTAACTCTGCTAGCCCCAGATTTCTCTGGGTGTTCCTTTGCTTCCCTTATCTGTTATCTACAATTCTTAGCTTCTGATTTTTATTCATGACTAACAATTTGCATTAGTTATAGATTTCATTATTGTTTTTTATCACTTCCTTCACTTTTCTTGTAATCTAGGTCATTTTTTTAAACCCATATGGCCTTCGTCCTCAATTGTGGGCTTTTGGGGCATCTAGTAAAGTGTTCTTAAACAAGGATTATTCCAAAATGCTGTTAATTTTCTGTTGCTATGTTGTTGTTTTCTAGGAGAACATATAGACTACTGTGGATATGCTGTGCTCCCTATGGCTATAGAGCAAGACATACTTATAGCTGTTGAACCTGTAAACACTGAAGTTGTCCAACTAGCCAATACAAACCCTTTGTACTTGTAAGTATTAATTAATTTATTTCATTTACTAATTTATAATGCACTCATCATCTAATTGCACCACAGTTGCAAGATAAAGTTATAAAAGCCAAGTTTACACCTATGTAAGTGTCTTCAGAAGTGCAGCATCTATATGCAGACAAATCCTCAAACGGCAGAGTGCCACCTACTGAAGCACCAACAGTACTTCCTTTAGAAACCAGGTGCTGCTTGAAATATTCCCTTCCAGACACTGGTTCAATCTGACAGGCTCACGGCATGCGATGATATACTTAGAGATGAATTATATAAAATGTTATAGCAAAGGTGTGTGTGAATTTCTATAAATACTACAACAACAGTTTTCTCAGTGGTACAAAATCTAATCAGATGGAATGTCCCTGGTTCTATTTACACTCTATATGCTGTCTGAGAGGGTGAGGTTTACTACTTCTCTCCTCCACCTCTCTGTTCAGGTTTCCCCAGCACAACACGTCTCTCAGAAGGCTGCTTTGGCCTACAAAATTCAGAAACCTTTTCATTGCAGGTCTGACTGTTGAGAGGGAGGGATTCCAGAATTAAAATAGCCTGTTGTTTAAGTTGATTACCACTCTCCTTACATTCAGACGCTACATGACTTCTAGGGCCATGTTATATTTGCAGGGGAAAAGCTGTTTTGATAGGTGCTGAATGAAGCAGTGACAGAAAATTTAAGCACTTTGACTAGACTGGTCTTTGAGCCAGGGCTTGGCACAGCAAATAAGAACTTAAATAGCCCCCTATTAAAACAAGTACAATTGAAACTAAACCTAGAATTATAGTTCTTGAATTAAAATAGCATGCACAATCAATATATTTTTGTAGCTCTTTTGGCTTCTATTTGAACTCTCATGGTTTTGGCTTAGGAGAGCTTTCTGCATACAACAGACAGCATCTCCGCTTCACTGTGGCCCTCCTGGTTAAAAGCAAAAAGGAATATATCTTTCAACACTTTTGAGCATTTTGCTATCAACAATTGCCTTTGAGCTGCTGTGTCTTTTTTACTGATCTATCACAGAGCTAGAATTTATGCATATGCTGAATGAAAGGCATGTGCCCTTTGTTAATGAGGGATAACCACAAGTCTCCATAGAGTTAGCCTTTCTTAGCTCAACCTTGAGTTTACAGACTGCTGAAATGTTTCACAATGTTTCAAACCTGTTTCACCCTGGAGAGTTCATTTACACTTTTAGGAAAGTGATAACAGAACAAGTTGCAAAGAGTTACCTTTTCAGATCGTAAAAGCTTCTCTGCTGACAAGGTGTCCTTTGATATCAGTTGGACCAAAGGACTGTTCAAAAACTGTGAAACCTTTTGAGGTTTCACTAGTCTAATGCCACCATAGTAAAGAATATGAGGATAGAGACTATCTTGACCAAACTTCAAAGGAATTGGGGAAATACTACAGGATAATAGCCATCAGCTACGTATCTATCTCATGGCACAGTAGGAAAGCCTTGTATTCAGGAAATCAAAGAGTCATTAGTAAAGGGTTCCTAAACTTCAGATAACAGACTGAAGCTTCAGTAGACAAGGTGATGAAATCCTGCTGCAGAGAGCCAAATTGTCCAGAAGAAACAAGATTTAAATAGCATTTAAGAAAAACAAACAAACAAAAAAAACCCTCAACCACGTGGACATTTCTCACTGCACGAGGATGCTCCTCTGTACTTTATATACAGATATATGAATTCTGGAGTCTAACTTTGCAGCAGAGGTTAATTTTCCCAAGCATTCTCTGACAGTGTCATCATGGATTAAAGAGAGATAAAGAATGATTTGATCAATCCGTGTCATAAACAGAAAAATTGCTAGTGAAATTGCTAGGTCAAATATATTGGACAGTGTATGCATGAGTAAGGTGCCTTAGCTGTGCATGTGGCAAGGGCAGAAGTATGTGTCAATAAGCTGGCCGATTTGAGTGTGCCATGACACACCTACTGAGCGTTCATTGTAATGCTTTTGTCCACACTGAGTATGTCTACACAGCATTTTGGAGCAAGTGGGAGCAAGCTGCTCAGCCGATGTCAACAGACATGGTCTAGCAGGGCTCATGCTACTGCTCTAAAAATAGGCGTATAGACACTATTTTGAACTTGTGGCTTGGACTGGAGCTTGGGCTGCATTTTGGAGCAAACAGGAGGGAGTCTCCCAAGTCTGTTAACCCCATCTGGGAGGCTCACTCTCACTTTCTCCAAAATGCTGTGTAGACTTGTCAGTCCTTCTATTTATATACATGGACTTCACTTTCCAGTATACTGTGCTTCCTTAAGTTTGAGTTTTAAAGGTGACCTGCAAATAAAACTCATAAGCTTCACTTTACCAATGAGGGGGAAATTCTGCTTCCTCCTCCTTGACTGCAGAGGTTCTTACCTGCACCTGAATCATTGTGGGGGGACAGTATTCTAATGCACTGTTTATGTGAACCAGGTGTCCTTCAATTTCCCCAGCTATGACCAAAGCCAGTAGCAAGAGAATAGAGAAAAGAATAGTGGTTCTGCTCCTGCAAGGTACCATAGACTTCAATGAGTGTTTAGGAAGCCGATCAACTTCTTAGAGACCCTCAGTACCTTGCAGTTTCAGGCTCAGACTGAGTATCCTCTAAATAAGAGTTTAGCTCTGTAACTGGTAAGCTACAGAAATGCAAAAATCTCTGCAGCTAAAACAAGGATCAAATTGCTCAAAAGAGTCGTAAGAAATGGTTTCAGTATTGATGTAATTTTCAGAGTAGCTTTAAAACGTCAAATCTTTGTAGCGTCATTGTTTATTTTACAAATAGGCTCCCCCCTTTTTATTTAAACTATATTGTATCAAGCTTGGCAAGGACTTATGCCTCTGTGACACTTAGCAAATAAAAAAAGCCAACTTCTCTTATATTTCCCGTTTGAGGAGGTTTCAGAAATTAGCATTGTGCACTCCAAGATGTCATAATTTTCCTTTATCTCAACAGCCAGGAAATGTAACCACATAATTTTTTACTGTTTTGCTTTGTCATATTAAGAATGAAAGGTACAAAAAAAATATGATAGATGTTTATTTTGGAGATAAATGGACTTCAAATCTACTTCCCATGACAGACAACAACAACTTAGACACACTGATTGTCATCTCTGTTTTTTGGGGGGCTTATCCAGAAAACAAATTTAAATGAACCCAGCAATGGCATGTTTCTTATCACTCCAGATAAACATTTTCTCTTCTGTTGTTCAGATAGCTTAGCTTTTTTTGTGTGTTCAAAAGTCATGAGTGATTGGGCTTTCACCTCTTCCTCTAGGAGACTATTCCACAATCTGATAGATCTCAAACTGGAATATTTTTCTGATATCCAGCCTGAATTTCCTCTATCTTAATCTCATCTCATTGCTTCTACTTAAACCCTCTATACCACCCTAACTAACCACCCTCCCCATCTTGGTGTTAACTGTCTACAAATATTTTAATGTTGCCTTTCTCACAAGGGCCCGTTAAATGGTACTGTTGTGTATAGTTGAGCTTGAAATCATAGCAGATTGTACATCATGTGACAAGCTATGTTGTTCCTTTTAATGTTAACCTTTCCAAAATGCTGTAAAGATTGAATTCAATTAATGTTGGACCTGAAGACACAAATGAAAAAATAAAGTTAGTGAATTCTGTGTATGAGAGCTGAAACTGTAACCTTAATTAGAACTAGGTCATACTTTCCAGACTAGAAATGCAGTGACCAAGTACAATGCTAGCAAAGACTCTGAAAATCTGGTGCCATTGCTGGGAATAGACTCGTCAAAGAGGGAGCAGAGCTCCTGCCACTGTTTCATGCCAGCCAGGAGACACAAAGAAGTTGTGCGGCTTTAACTGTATGGGTCTAGTTCAAGTGGTACAAACTCCCCTTTGTCGTTATATTAATATAAAGGTGTTTTATACCAATAATGGTGTTCCTCTGTGGCAGTGTTTCCCAAACTTGGGATGCCGCTTGTGTAGGGAAGGCCCCTGGCGGGCCGGGCTGGTTTGTTTACCTGCCGCATCCGCTGGTTCGGCCGATCGTGGCTCCCACTGGCCGTGGTTCACTGCTCCAGGCCAATGGGGGCTGCTGGAAGCAGTGCAGGCCAAGAGACATAGGGGATGGTTTAAAGAAATGACTTGGGAAAGGTGAGATTAAAGACATGGTGCAGAGGATACAAAGGGGTCTGCAGTATAAGGGGCACCTGTTCCAGCACGGAGAGTGCAAAACCCACCTTTGTTCTAATAGAAGAATGAAGAGGAATCTATGAGTTGAAACTCACTCCTCACAAGGGAGCATTTGACCCTTTGGATGCATGTTTTATAGTCCTGCCAGTACAGACTACACTTTATTTTATACATTACATGGTGCCATTTTCCCTCTTGATGCAGACACCTAACTTCTAGCAGTGTTAATTGGAGTAGTGCACCTGTGTCAAGCCCCTTCTGCACTACTGATTAATTTTAAATTGATTCAATAGAGACTTTTGACCAAGTTATTTCCATTATGCTGCTTTAATTTTTATCTAATTTAGCAAAATACAGGAATATAATCCAAGATCTGTGTATTCCATGTTTCTGTAGCTGCAGAATTTGCTATGGAATTTGTTTTATCCACTTGCCACAGAATTATGGTTCTGAAACAAAATTTTCCTCTTTTAAGAAAATTGTATTTCTAGCCCTTACGGTTATGAAGGCAAACTTGAAAATGTGAGGTGCGTTTAAACCGATATAGTGTCTTCTTCCTGAGTCCTTAGACAGTATAAGTAGCAGAATTGTTCAACTAATCCTGTATTGCCTTCCACACCTCCTCAGTTTCCAACACCCCAATGGTACGTCTACACTGCATCTTGGAGTGAGACTTGAGCTAATGTGCTAAAAATAGCGGTATGAGTGTTGTGGCTTGGGCTCTCAAGCCAATCCAGTCCCCTAGGCTTGAGTGCCCATGCTCCAGCCTGAGTCACAGTATCCATATTGCTATTTTGAGCATACAGGCTCAAGTGCGACTAGCACAAGCCTATCTAGCATGAGTCACATAGGCTCGCTCTCAGCTGGGGTATAGACATACTCTAACTGTGCCCCAAAATCTCCACCTTCCCTGTCACATCTTTGGTGATGCCATTAGGCATTGTACACACAAAAATCTGCAGCACATTGAAAACTGAAAGTGAGGGGAGCAGTGTAACTAAATTGAATTTAATATTGAAATATATAATTCAGGGTCTCTGTATTGATTTTGTGTTTCATATTCATATTTAGTTCATTAAAAACCTTTCATTTGTTAACAGATATGAAACTGCTGCAGAGTTCAGGGTCTGCTGCAACACTTCGCTTCATTTTGCTGAGGGCCTTGGTTATAATCCACTTGGAACTATTTAAATAATGAAAATCTTAATACACATAGGTAGGGTGCTGTGCCAGGGTTCACACCAGCAGCAGCCTTTTGGCACTTTGCGGAAGGTCAGGGATGGGAGATGTTTCCAGCCACAGGGGTTGGGCGGGGCAGGTGAGGAATGAGCTAGCCCATGTCTTTACAGAGCTCATCTCTTCTTCTTTGTCCCCAGCCTTGCTCCCTGTGGCTGGAAGCAGCTTGTCCCTTCCTGCCCGCACACTGTTGAAAGGCAGTTAACACCTCCATGCTGCTGCTGGCCACCAACATAACCCTGCTGCCTCCTGTCCTGTCTCCTCTCTCCCACACCCCACTACAGCACAGGCAGGAAGGAATTAAGCCCTAAGGATGCATAGTGCACCAGGGAAGGTGCTTAGGGGATGGAGCAGCCTCATGCCCCCTGGAGACAGGACCCAGGGTGGGGAAGGGTGGGGGGTAAAAAGGGTTCTAAGCACCTGTCCCGTGGGCTGCTGCGGAGCCTGCAGGTTTGGGGCTTGAACAGGCTGGGAAAGAGTTTAGCTGAGAGGAGGAGAGGCTTCTCCATGCCAGTGCTGCGTAGGGTGACCAGACATCCCGATAAAATCGGAAGCATCCCAATATTTAGGTGTTTGTCCTACATCCCGACCGATCTTTGGTCGGGATGCAATTTGTCCCCTATTTCGCTCAGCCGGCAGCACTCGCCTTTTTTTTTTTCCTGCTCTGCTGATGTTTTCTCCCTCTCATCTGGTCATCCTAGTGCTGCGTGGGGCTTTGGCACATGCAGGGCTCAGCTCCTCCTGGCCAGTGCCCTGAGCTGGAGAGTCTTGGACTGGCCCAGTCAGAGGCAGTGGAGGAAAGAAGGAGCCTGCTGGCCAGGCTGTTGGTGAGCTGAGCGCTCCGACCAGGGGCTGGTTCTCCGCAGAGCACTGGTAGCGGCAGAGCTTGGGGGGAAGAGGGGGCAAAGAGGTAAATCAGGGAGAGGACAGCAAGAGAGGGGGCATGTAAAGGGCTGATGGATGGGCAGCAGAAAAGACACATAACCGGCCACTGCCTGACGCCTGCCTGTACTCACCAGCCACTACTGCTCGCAGCGTGCAGCCAATGCCAGCCAGAAATGGGAGGGGGGGTGGGGCCATGCCAAGAGCCCGCATGCAGCAGGGGCTGCACTGACGGACCAGCAGGGGGTTGCAGTTGGCCCTGCGTGCTGCATCTTCACCTTGCCACCAGCCTTGCACACATACCTCCATCGTTGGCCACCTGATTCCCCCATTCGCTGCTGGTGGGTGGGCGGCTGGCAAGCAGGGATCCGGCCTGCAGCAGGACCCACCAGTACTGATGAGGGAGAAGTGCGGGGAGAGAGACAGAAAATACGACACAAAGTGTCTGTTTTTAAGAAAAAGTTGGGACACCTGCAGGAGGGCTTAAATATGGGACTGTTCCTTTAAAAACGGGACAGCTGGTCACTCTACACAGAGGTATCTTCAAAAGGATGCCTTTTTGTTATGTTATATATTAAAAAAATACAAATGTTCACACCTATTCTGTCACTGATAACTTGGAATATTAAAAAGAAAGAAATAAAATTGCATTTGTGTTTTGATATTTAGCGTATGGTAGATGTTTTTCAACAACAAAACCAATACCCTTATTTCATTTTTCTCAGCATTGCCAGAAAATACACTAGTCAGTTTCCTTTTCTGGTTATAGCACAATGTTGCAATATTTGGGATGCAAACTTTGCAGGTAATTTGTTTATTTTAAACAGCTGCATCCATGGGAATGTTTTAAAAGGCATGAAAACATTTTTGGTGTTCAGTTTCATAGTTTTGTTTTTACAAAGCCTAGTTTTGGGGCCAGTTTTGATGTATTATCAATGTTTCTATTAAACAGCTTTTTTGTACAGTTGTTGAATAAGGTGGAAGAGGAGCCAGAGGAAAAGGACATAATATGTATTGTATAAAAAAAAATGTCCCGGGCAAAATGTAAATGTTGCTGTTTCATCAGCAGATGGCAGCAATAAGCCATGGAACTAAACGTACTGACATTTTTATAGACTGTGTTATATCTGTTTTTGCAGGGACTTCAGTACTAGTATGAAGAACATTCACATTAACAAAACCAAACCTGTGTGGCACAACTACTTCCTATGTGGATTGAAAGGAGTTCAGGTAAACCAAATTCATTTAACACATATGTATTATATGGGCTACCTTTTAAGATTAAAATATAATGTGGGTGTATATTATATAATGTCCTATTACACTCATTTATAAAATATATTATTTAATAGGGCATTATTTACTCATACAACTTCATTTTCACCATAATTTGTAGCTGTCTTTTGTATCCTGTTAACTAAAGTACTTTTTTATATTTATATTAAAATTTGTAAAATATTTTTGTTTTGCATGTATGAAAATATTTGCAGGATATAAAACCCACATTAGATTTATTATATACATTATTATATTGAACAGTGGATTAATTTTGTGGGATCATGATCAGACTCATTGACTATTTCAGTTTACATTTTTCTATTTTAAAGTTAGACACATTGCTGAACAGAACCACATGCTTAAGGTTTATTTTTAAAAGGGGGCTGTAGGTTTGGAAATATGGAACCTAACATAATAATTTCTTCCCTCCTCCCTGTCCCCCAAGTGAAGACTATTTTAAAATGTAAATAATTCCTAGGAGTATTGGAAAGACATACAGACCCCTCCTCCCCACCGCCCCAGTGCATGAGAACCAAATAGTGAAATTGACTGGTCCTATTGCACACGCTAGGCACAAGGAAATACAACCCCCTCCCCAAAACAAAACAACAACAACAAAAAATTGATAAAGCAAGCAAAATAAATTAGTTTTAAAAAACAGTTTCAGTTGCAATGATCTGCTGCAAACGATTAGCTGGGCAGGCTTTTCAGTGCATGTCTTTGGGGTGGGATTTTCAAAAGCTCATAACTCTGTTAAGAGCTGAGTACCATTGAAAGTCATTGTTCTCTTTATGATCTAAAATTCCTAAGTCACTGCCCTATATGTTTCAAGCCCCAATCAGTGACTCCTGTTTGCCCTGATGTGAATATTTTCAATCTCCAAATTGCTCCACAAGTAAAAAATTCATTTAATTTGTATTTACTTTGGCAATTTATGATAGTTTTCTTTACAGTAAAATGGCTTAGAGAAACAAGACTTAAGTGGTCCTACATATTTTGGGGTCTGCTTTTGAGAGTTATAGCTTAAAAACAATTTTTTAAAATTGATGGTTAATATGCAAAGCAGGTTTGTATATTCTAACGCTGGTAGAAAATAAGCATAAATGCTACAGACTCTTAAGAAACATTCAAATGCAAATACTAAGAGGGTCCAAGGGGATAATCTGTTTATATGAAATTGAACATGTTATCCTTTTGGGATAGAACTATTGCAGAACTTGGCAAAGTCCATTTTCATTTCTGAAACTGGAGTAAGTTTTTTATTTAAACATTGCGTGATAAGTTTGCAAGTCTGATTCAGATTGAAGACAACCCCGTGGATGAGTTTCTGGTTAAATATATCACTCAAATGGTTTTTTAAACAAGCTTGTCTGATGTTCTGCATGAAAGGACATTGGCAGCAATAGCATTTCAATTAATAACTTGCTTGTATTTCTGGAAAGGGAATTTTTAGATAATTTGTAGCAATGAAGAGACACATTCAACAAGATCTGTTTTCTTATGTGCTGCGTGAACTCTGCCCGTATTGCCTACAGTTGGCTTTATTTCAGGAACAGTCATAGATATTTTTTGTACGAAAAGATGGGAGCTTTTTTCTGAGAAATGTTAACATTTCTCAGGTCATTGTGACAGTTATGTAAATCTGCATTGGCACAATAATGTATATGTATTCATACAATTTATGTGGGTGATATTTTGGTTGGTACAATATGTTGTTTATTTTGAACCAAAGTGGGCTAGAGATTATATAAAAATTGTTAAGTAAGAAGAGAACTAAAATGTTTAAAAATGTAAGAACAAAATACAATCTACAGATTGTGTTTTGGAATCCACGAATAAAAGTTTATATATGATATTAATCTTGTGTGTGTGCACACGCACACTATCACATTTTGAGTCAGAGGAAAATCTCTGAAGTTATCCCTTTGCTTTAAATATAAATAGTAAGATAGCAGTCATAAAAAGCAGAGCAGCCTCACATAAGCTCATAACTTTAGAGTTAGAAAAGGTCCTCTCTTGAACAAATATTTCTCATATCACACTATCTGCTATTATTTACTGTATACATATAACTAATGTATAGGCTTTCTACCAAGTGACTTCATTATACTGTATATGTAGCAGAATCAAGGCTATAATATCCATCTATTTTTTTCCAAGCTGCTAATACAACTTTATACAAACACAATTAATATTAACCACAAGTGGTAAGAATGCAAGCCAAAACAAGGAAAGAATAGATTAAAGAATATTTAGATATTCAAGTCGGCAGCCTAACTTCGATACCTGGAAAGATACTAGAACAAATTATAAACAATGAATTTGTAAGCACCTGGAGGAGAATAGGGTTATAAGAAATAACCAGCATGGATTTTTCAAGAACAAATCATGTCAAACCAACCTGATTTTTCTTTGACAGGGTTACTGGCCTAGTGCAGGGGTGGGAAAACTGCGGCCCATGAACCATAAGTTGACTCGCAGCTCCCACTAGGGAGTGGGGTTGGGGACCGCACCACGTGACTCAGCTCCGCTCCGGGGTCGGGGGCTGGACTGTGTGGCTTGGGCCCTCTCTGGCGCTCTGGCTGGGTCGAGGACTGGACTATGTGGCTTGGCCCTGCTTCAGCTGGGTCGAGGGCCGCACCACGCGGCTTGGCCCACTCCGGTGGGAGTGCTGGGTTGGGGGCTGCTCCAGTGCTCCAGCAGGGGCGCTGGGTTTTGGGCCGCACCACGCAGCTCGGCCCTGCTCCGGCGCTCCAGCCAGGGCACTGGGTCGGGGGCCGCTCCGGCACTCCAGCTGGTTCATGGGCTGCACCACGCAGCTCGGCCCACCCCGGTGCTCCAACCAGGGCACTGGATCGCAGGCTGCACCATGCAGCTTGGCCCTGCTCCAACTGTGGTGCAGGGTCAGGGGTCGTACCATGCGGCTCCTGGAAGCCGCAGCATGGCCCTGCTCCAGCTCCTCTGTGCTCCAATGGCCCCCTCCAGCACTCCAATGAGAACTGCGAGGGTGGTGCCTGCGGATGGGGCAGCGTGCAGAGCCGTCTGGCTGCACCTCCGCGTAGGAGCCAGAGAAGGGATATGCCACTGCTTCCAGGAGCCACTTGAGGTAAGTGCCGCTCGGAGCCTGAACCCCTGAGCCTCTCTCCTCGCCCCAACCACCTGCCCCAGCCCTGATCCCCCTCCTGCTCTCCAAACCCCTTGATTCTAACCCAGAGCACCCTCATTCTCCCCAAATCTCTTATCCCCAACCCCACCCCAGAGTCTGCACCCCCGGCCAGAACCTGCACCCCTAGTAGGGTCCTGCAGGGGTCAGTCCTGGATCTGGCACTATTCAATCTTTTCATTATTGACTTGGATAATGGAGTGGAAAGTATGCTTATAAAATTTGCAGATAACACCAAGCTTGGAGGGGTTCAAGCACTCTGGAGGACAGGATTAGAATTCAAAATGACCTTGACAAATTGGATAATTGGTCTCAGTTCAACAAGATGAAATTCAGTAGTGGCGAGTGCAAAGTATTGCACTTAGGAAGAAAAACCAAATGTACAACTACAATATGAGGAATAGCTGGCTAGATGATAGTACCACTGAAAAGGATTCTGGGGCTATAGTGGATCACAAATTGAATATGAGTCAACAATGTGATGCAACTGCGAAAAAGGCTAATATCATTCTGGGCTGTAGTAACCAGAGTGTAACTGGGGTGTAAACCATGGGAGGTAACTGTCCTGCCCTACTCAGAGGCCTCTTCTGGAGTTCTGTGTCCAGTTCTTGGTACCTCGCTCTAGGAAAGAAGTGGGAAAATTCGAGGGAGTCCATACGAGCGCAACAAAGGGAATCAAAAGTTTAGAAAAGCTGACCTATAAGGAAAGGTTAAAAACACTGGGCATGTTTAATCTTGAGAAAAGAGGGCGAAGGGGGAGGGAGTGGGCTAATAACTGTCTTCAAATCTGTTACGGACTATTACAAAGAGGACAGGGATCAATTGTTCTCTGTATCTGCTGAAGGCACGACAAGAAGTAATGGGCTTAATCTGCTGCAAGGGACATTTGGGTTAAATATTAGGAAAATCTTTCTATTTGGAAGGCTAGTTAATCTCTGGAGCAGACTTTCAAGGGAGGTTGTGGAATCGCCGGCTCCAGGTTTTTTGTCGCACCAAGCAAAAAAAACAAAACACCCCAAAAAACCTGGCGTGCTGCTGCCGAAGCAAAAAGCAAACAAAAAAACCCCTGAAAAAGTAAAAGCTGGAGCGCCACCTCTTCAAAAGTGCCACCCCTTGAAAAGTGCCACCCCAAGCACATGCTTGGGACGCTGGTGCCTAGAGCTGGCCCTGCCCATCATTTGAAGTTTTAAAAAACAGGTTGGATAAAGATCTGTCAGGGATGGTCTAGGTTTACTTGGTCCTGCCACAGCACAGGGAACTGGATTTGATGACTTTCCAAGACCCCTTCCAGCTCTACATTTCTCCAATTCTATATTTAATGTCTGTTTCATTCCAGGAGTTTGCATTCTTACTCGCCGTCACTGTTTGGGCTGCATGTAAAACTACCACATGGCTAAAATGTCTCTTAAACTTCAGTTTTACAAGGATCTCTACAAATTTCCAGTGCATTTTGGTTTACAACTGCAGAATGCTGGCTCTGGAAGTATCTTATATTAGGAGATCCTGAATTTGGGGACTATTGTAAGAACCCAGGGCATGAGTCGCAACAGAAGAGTATCTAGAGGTAGAATGGAAATCAATAGTTCTGTGCTTTAGGGCCTTTTCTAATTTAGTGGAGACTATAATAGGCTATTTTCTCTTTCAATTCAGAAATATTAGTGGTAGTTGAGCTGTAGAGCAGTTTCAAGAAGAGAGGGAAAAAAAAAACGTTTTAAGCCCCATAATGCAGCAACAACTTCTCTGAGAGACCTCAGAAATTCTCTGCTGTCCTTAGACTGAGCATGCAAAATATCAGGTTTAAAATAATATTTTTAAGTGAAGAAGGGGTATCAAGATATAACCAAAATATGAAATGGTCTTAAAATCTTATATTCATGCACTTCTCTTCTGAATTTTAATCTTTTTTTTTAAGGACCAGAAATGAAAATTTCAGAACCCCCCTGACTTTTTATGGTGACACCAAACAGCACGTCAGTAGTTCAACAACTCAGCAATAGAAATCTCTTCCTAAGCATGGGATAATTGAAAGTCTAAGGCAGTCTGTACTTGATACTCAGACTGTTTATTTTTTCATTGTTAGGAACATTTCGGTCTTAATAGCTTAACTGGAATGAATTGTCTGTTGGATGGGACCATCCCACCGAGTTCTGGTCTGTCTAGTTCCAGTGCTTTGGTATGCTGTGCAGGACTTGTGACGCTTACAGCGAATGGAAAGACCCTTTCAAAGGTAATTTACTAAAACCCAAGAGTATTAATTTTAAAATACAACTTTAAATATTGTTAACATCCATAAACTTTAAAGAAACAATGCAATTGTTTTTACAAAAAACTGTTGGATATAAACTTAAAATATTGCACAATTGAAGAAACATCTTTGGCCAAATTTTGGCAGGCTTAAAGTTTGGCAAGGAAACAGGCATACATTAAAGCTGCAGAAAGAGGATTATTGTAAGGCTGTATTTTGGCCAGCTCAAGTCTCACACATGGCCATCCCTGGACCAGATGTAATCTCTGCAAGCCAGGATTGAGCATATATGTTCTAAAGCATGTGGACCACACCCTCTGACCCTTATACTCTTCCATCCCACTCTCCCCACTGTGTTTTGAAATGAACCCATTTACAGTCCATATCCAGAATTTAGGCCTCAATTTTTAAAAAAATATTGTTCCTCAAAAACAAACGCAGTGTAAGTGAATTTAGTCGACTTTTGTTCATGTGTCAAAACACTTCTGCAGTAGTCATGGCGTTTGAAGGTACCACATGGAGCAATAAAGTTCAGTCTGATGTAAATGTCTGGTAGAATCTAGAATCTTAAATTCAAACATCAGGAAGAGAAAAGATATTGTGTATACTTGTGCCCGTTGCCTAGTCATTGTAATAAGTGGATTCACATTCCATAACAGAGGAAGTGAGTATCTGCAATGATCCATAAAGCAATCAGAAAGTCTGAAGTTTATTAGTTAGTAGAAATTGGAAACCTGAACACTAAGAACAGGCTTGCTGTATGCTAAGTAATACTGTACAATTCTGTTAAGAAAAAACAAGTTACACTATGTACCTTTGGCTGGATGTGCACATAAACTCACATGTGGTCTTGGAATATAGTTCTGCATCATGCCAGACCTGTTCTGAAGAAGGTCAGCCAGGTGCAAATCGTCTGGTTATGTTGATTATGTTGGGTGATAGCACGGATGAGGTCTGTGGCAGCACTGCGGACATTATAGCACGGTAGAAAACAAGAAGTATAATGCCAAAGACAAGGTTTTGCACCCAGCACAGAAAGCATTATACCTGCCTTGGCCCAGATTCTCTGCTGCACCAAGCTTACATTTGGCATAGCGGAGAGATAGGGGCGTTCAGGGATCTGGGGCACTCTGAGCCCTAGTGTAAAGTAGAGCACTCTAAGCGTTTGAGCCCTAAGGAACCATTTACCAGCTCAGTATAAAATATGCTGTGGCCTCTCCGCTGCCAGTCCTACTAGGCCTTGGCTACACTCACACTTTACAGCGCTGCAACTGGGGTGTGAAAAAACACCCCGCTGAGCGCTGCAAGATACAGCGCTGTAAAGCGTCAGTGTAATCAGGGCAGCAGCGCTGGGAGCGCGGCTCCCAGCGCTGCATGCTACACCCGTAAGGGATGTGGTTTACATGCAGCGCTGGGAGAGCTCTCTCCCAGCGCTGCCGCTCTGACTACACTCACACTTCAAAGCGCTGCTGCGGCAGCGCTCCTGCAGCGCTGCCGGGGCAGCGCTTTGAAATTCCAAATGTAGCCATACCTAATGTGCATCTTGCACTTGGACCAAGTGGTGGGTGTTGCAGGGGCCAGCAGTACCAGCTGTGTATCAGCTGGGAGCTTCCCTATGCCAGGGGATTTCTCAGCGGGACAGAGATAGGTGCTTTCCAGAACCTTGACACTTCTCAGACCAGAACTTTCTAGGGTCTCTATATTTATTTATGTATTTAATTTTTTTTGGAGGAAAAATCCCCCAAAGAAGATACTGTTAACGTAATTAAAGATCCTGAAGTAATCAATAACTCCTATACAAAATGCTTCAGTGCAAGTTGCCATACCGTGCCCTCCCCCAGGGCATTAGATATAACAGAAATGACAACTGAAGGTAATTTATATAAGTTACAATGTCTTGTCATCAATGTGGACTGTCCTGATAAGGTTATAAGAGAGGGTTAATTATTTGTCCCTGTTGATGGGTGTTGCTAAGCCTTAAACTCAGCTTTGCAGAAGCAGTGCACAGAAACTTCTGGCTTCAGAATAAAATTTGGCTGAATGGTAGGAGTTCTGTGGCCAAAATTCTGGAATTTTGACCTTTTGCTGAATTGAACAGTTATCTGTTTTCTTGATGCAAAAAACTATTTTTATGAAGATACTTTGAGTTATAGTTTTCTCTTTCCTGGTAATGGGAGTTTTAAATAGTGGACTGAAAGTAAAAGTAACTGGAAATTAAAGTGATCCTATGATAGTCTCCCTTAACATGAGGCTTTGCATCTGTAAGATAAAGAAAAGAACAAGAGTACAAAATGAAAGTGCTGTGCAGTCTTACCTGAGTTTCAGTGCTGGCTTTTAAAAATAGATTTTTTTGTAGAGGCTATAAGTCAGCTCAAAAAAAAATGTTGTTACTAATTATTGTGTATAAAAGTCTGAAAAAGGGCATTGTTTTAGTTTGGCTAGAATTATTTAAAAAAAAATCATCCACAAAATAGTTTAGGCAAAATACCAGTCCAAGTCAATTCAACCAGATGTACAATGTTAACCAGTTACAGTACACTAATATTCAACTTGTAAAAGAGAAAATTTAAAATTAAATGTTTAAAAAGAGTTCATCTTTTCTATAGCAAGATGCCAGTCCAACCCTACACTAGCATAACACAAAGAATGCTAATGTTTAGTAGTATCATTTGATTTTAAAATTTTCTTTATGTTAATATTAGGAAAACAGAGCCTCATAAACAGAGGTTTTCAGCATGAAAAAAGTCTTGTCAACAATGGAAGCAGCATGAGGTCTTTAATTGTCCTAGTGTCATGTTTCCTTGGAAAATTTGTGAACACAGTAGATTAGCTAGTATATTTGAATAATTAGATTTATTTGAGTGAATTGACCCTGTGCTGTGCTGAGGTTAGGCCACCTCTACATTTTTTCCATTGCTTAGAGTAGGATGGCTAAGTACATATTTACCTCCTATTGTAAACTAAGGGAAAAACAGATAGCGTATTAAATGTACAAGAGAAACAATGAGTGTCTGAGGTTGAACGACATTTAGATCCATTCTTAGAAAGAGCAATTACAGTGGTTTGATGGAGCCATAGATAAGAGGCCCAAATCTACTCAACTTTGGCAAAGCTCCCATTGAGTTCAGTGGGAGCAGGCCTAAGGCAATACATTTATATTTACTAATTGAGGGCCTAATCCAATGCCATGACGTTAATAGAATGATTCCCACTGACTTGCACTGGATTAGGCTAAAATAAATTACCAATCAAACAAGATGCATCAGCCTTGAGTTTCAAAAGGCTTCAGGATTGGAGTTGTAAAACTGAATAAATGAAATCAGCACTTGTTCACACAAATCAGATCGTTGGATGTGCAATTATTTTCATGCTGCAGTAGCTGGGTGCAAATTTATGAAACCACTTTCAAAAATTTGGTCCGTGCTCTGCGTAGATGTTTAAGCAAAGATCCTATTTCATGCAAATGTACTTGGCAAAGAATGGGGCAAGAGAAGTATGAGAAATGGGATATAGAAACAGAACGGCACTTTGCAGAGAGTTTGCATTTGTGCTGTGGACTGTGTGTACTTCCTGGTATATTGTGAAACATACTTACATACATTTTATGAAAGCGAAACTTTGTGATTTTAGGCAAGTATGCTGTCTAATAATGTGAAATTAGTTGCTTCGTAGCTGATTTTATACAAATTGGAATTCAAAATAGATAATTGTGGCCTGATCCTGCGATGTGATCTACACACCCAACCCCCTGCCCCAGCCTGGAGCCCCTTCCTGCACAGCACCCCCCAAACCCCCCAATCCCCAGCCCCACCCCAGAGCCCACAACCCCAGCTGGAACCCTCACCCCACCACACCCCGACCCCCTGCCTCAGCTCGGAGCCCTCTCTTGCACCCTGGACCTTTAATTTCTGTCCCCACCCAGACCCTGCGCCCCCAGCCCAGGGCCCATACCCCCGCCACATCCCAACTCCCTGGCCAAGCCCAGATCCCTCTCCTGCATCCCAAACCCCACATCCCTGGCCTGGCCCCAGCCCAGAGCCCGCACCCCCAGACAGAGCCCTCATCCCCCTCCCACACCCCAACCCCCTGTCCCAGCCTGGTGAAAGTGAATGAGGGTGGGGGAGAGCAGGTGACAGAGGGAGGGGTGATGGAGGGAGTGGGGGCAGGGCCTCAGAGAAGGGGTGGGACAGGGATGTTCCATTTTATGTGATTAGAAAGTTGGCAACCCTATTGCAGGATGGAGGCCATAGACTTTGTGACTGCACCTTTGACCCATAGGCATCGACTTTCCCTCTATCCACTGGATGGTCGACCCCCACCGTCCCTGGCCCCGCCCCCACTCCACCCCTTCCATGAGGCCCTGTCATAAACAGATAGCTAAGGGTTAATGTCTCTTTCACCTGAAGCACCTGACCAGAGGACCAATCAGGAAACCGGATTTTTTCAACTTTGGGTGGAGGGAATTTAGTGTCTGAGTCTTTTGTCTGTCTGCCTGCTTTCTCTGAGCTTTGGAGAAGTAGTTTCTACTTTCTAGTCTTCTGTTTCTAAGTGTAAGGACAAAGAGATCAGATAGTAAGTTCTATGGTTTCTTTTCTTTGGTATTTGCATGAATATAAGTGCTGGAGTGCTTTGATTTGTATTCTTTTTGAATAAGGCTGTTTATTCAATATTCTTTTAAGCAATTGACCCTGTATTGTATCATCTTAATACAGAGAGACCATTTGTATGTATTTTTCTTTCTTTTTATATAAAGCTTTCTTTTAAGACCGGTTGAAGTTTTTCTTTACTTCAGGGAAATTGAGTCTGTACTCACCAGGGAATTGGTGGGAGGAAGAAATCGGGGAGATCTGTGTGTTGGATTTGCTAGCCTGATTTTGCATTCCCTCTGGGGGAATAGGAAAGTACTTTTTGTTTCCAGGACTGGGAACAGAGAGGGGGGAAGGGAAAAAGGATTATTTCCCTTTGTTGTGAGACTCAAGGGATTTGGGTCTTGGGGTCCCCAGGGAAGGTTTTTCAGGGGGACCAGAGTGCCCCAAAACACTCTAATTTTTTGGGTGGTGGCAGCAGGTACCAGGTCCAAGCTGGTAACTAAGCTTGGAGGTTTTCATGCTAACCCCCATATTTTGGACGCTAAGGTCCAAATCTGGGACTAAGGTTATGATATGGTGTAGCAGCGGGTGGGATCTAGACAGAATCCAGAAGCCAGTAGGAATATTATATTTTTCTTTTCTCTGCTAAGGGCTTTTTAGCAGAGAGAAACAGTTTGGTTTTAAAAGGGAACTAGAGAGAATTTTTTTTTTCTGCTCTCTCTGGCAGTTTGTGGCTTGCATGTTAAGCAAGAAGCCATTACCAGACTGTTAAGGGTCTTTTGTCATGCAATAGCCCTCCCATTAGGAGGCAAGTACCAGCACTATATAAATGCAAATAAAGTGGTTTTTCAGGTTTACTTAACATTGAAGATTAGCTAAAGGCACTGTTGCTAGGCAGACTTCAGGAGGCAACAGAGCCTGCAGTGCAGAAGATAAACACTGGAGGGCACCCCAACACAAGAAAACAGGAATCATGACTTCTAAGGCAAAAATTGAGGCCGAAGAGCAAATCAAAGAAGCTGAACACAGGCAACAACTGGAAATAAAACAAAAAGAGATGGAGATGAAAGAAAGAGAAGAACAAATCAAACAGGCAGCACACAAAAGAAAACTAGAAGAAGAAGAGTTCGCCCACCGAAGGAAACAAGAAGAAGAAGAGTTGGCCCACCGCCGAGAAATGGAAAAACAACAAAAAGAAATGGAAAAACAACAAAAAGAGAATGAAGAGAAGGAAAAACAGAGAAAACATGAACTGGAGTTGGCCAAAGCTGGGCTGCATGTGCCAGCCAACCCTAACAACCCGGCGCCCATTATTGCTCCACAGCACAGGAAATTTCCCACCTACAAGGCAGGTGATGACACCGAGGCCTTCTTGGAAAATTTTGAAAGAGCCTGTCTTGGGTACAGCATTCCCGAAGACCAGTACATGGTAGAATTGAGGTCACAGCTCAGTGGACCTTTAGCAGAGGTGGCAGCTGAAATGCCTAAGCAGCAAATGAATGACTATAAACTTTTTCAAACCAAGGCCAGATACAGGATGGGGATAACCCCAGATCATGCCCGTCGGCGCTTCAGAACCCAAAAGTGGAAACCAGAGGTGTCATTTCCCAAACACGCCTACTACATTGCAAAAAACTATGAGGCCTGGATAACAGGAAACAACGTTCAAACCTTGGAAGAACTGCACCTCCTCATACAGATGGAGCAGTTCTTGGATGGTGTTCCTGAAGACATCACACGGTACATACAAGATGGAAATCCCAAAGATATCGCTGAGGCGGGGGAGATTGGAGCCAAATGGATGGAACTAGCAGAAAGCAAGAAAGCTACTGTCAAGGGGAACGATTACCCCAGGGGGCACACAGACCATAAACCCTACAACCGAGGACAGCCAAAGACCCCACATACCCCCCAAGTAAAGCTACAGATACCCTACCCTTCAACCTCACCAGTCTCCAGTAATTCACCTCGGCCCAGTGACCCATCAGATGGAAGATGCTTTAAGTGTAATGAACTGGGACATATCAAGGCCAACTGTCCCAAGAACACCATGCGAGTGCAATTCATTACACCACCATCACACCAAAGATCCCCAGGCCCACATGCCTCTCAAATACCCTTGGAGCGAAGGGAAAATTTGAGAGTGGGCGAAAAGAAGGTTACTGCGTGGAGAGACACGGGGGCACAAGTGTCAGCTATCCACCAATCCTTCGTTGACCCCAAATTCATCAACCCAAAGGCCAAAGTTACAATTTACCCCTTCATGTCACAAGCTGTAGACTTGCCTACAGCTCAACTGCCTGTCCAGTACAAAGGCTGGTCAGGAATGTGGACTTTTGCAGTCTATGACAATTATCCTATCCCCATGCTACTGGGGGAAGACTTGGCCAACCAGGTGAGGCGGGCCAAGAGAGTGGGAATGGTTACACGTAGCCAAACCAGGCAAGCTTCCAGACCCATTCCTGTTCCTGAGCCGTCCACAGAGGCCCCGTCTGTGTTACCAGAGACCCAGACAGAGGTAGTGGACCCGGATTCCATTCCTACCACTGAAACAGCCACAGCATCTCCAGTCCCAGGCCCGGAACTGGAACAACAACCAGCACCAGCAAGTGCAACTACATCTTCAAACTCAACGCCAGAGGGCGCCAGCGAGCCAAAACTGGCAGAAGCAACAGACAGCCATACCCAAAAGGCTCAGCCAGAGCCTGAAATACCCTCAGGTGCACCAGCGGAGAGCGGTTCACCAGCAACGGAAACAACCCCATCACCTACATCGCTTCCAGAGGGACCAAGCCCAAGTCCACAGTCTGAGGAAGAACTGGTGACCCCAGCCTCAAGGGAACAGTTCCAGACTGAGCAGGAAGCAGATGACAGCCTTCAGAAAGCGTGGGCGGCAGCACGGAGCACCCCACCGCCTCTCAGCTCTTCTAATCGATCCCGGTTTGTTATAGACCAAGGACTTTTATACAAGGAAATTCTTTCTGGTGGACACCGGGAAGAATGGCAGCCGCAAAAACAGTTGGTGGTTCCAACTAAGTACCGGGGGAAGCTCTTAAGCTTAGCCCATGATCATCCCAGTGGCCATGCTGGGGTGAACAGAACCAAAGACCGGTTGGGGAAGTCCTTCCACTGGGAGGGGATGGGCAAGGACGTTGCCAAGTATGTCCGGTCTTGTGAGGTATGCCAAAGAGTGGGAAAGCCTCAAGACCAAGTCAAGGCCCCTCTCCAGCCACTCCCCATAATTGAGGTTCCATTTCAGCGAATAGCTGTGGATATTCTGGGCCCTTTCCCAAAAAAGACGCCCAGAGGAAAGCAGTACGTACTGACTTTAGTGGACTTTGCTACCCGATGGCCAGAAGCAGTCGCTCTAGGCAACACCAGGGCTAACACTGTGTGCCTGGCCCTAACAGACATCTTTGCCAGGGTAGGTTGGCCCTCTGACATCCTTACAGATTCAGGGTCTAATTTCCTGGCAGGGACCATGGAAAAACTGTGGGAAACTCATGGGGTGAATCACTTGGTTGCCACCCCGTACCACCATCAAACCAACGGCCTGGTGGAAAGGTTCAATGGAACTTTGGGGGCCATGATACGAAAATTCATCAACGAATTCTCCAATAATTGGGACCTAGTGTTGCAGCAGTTGCTGTTTGCCTACAGGGCTGTACCACATCCCAGTTTAGGGTTTTCACCATTTGAACTTGTGTATGGTCACGAGGTTAAGGGGCCATTACAGTTGGTGAAGCAGCAATGGGAGGGGTTTACGCCTTCTCCAGGAACTAACATTCTGGACTTTGTAAGCAACCTACAAAGCACCCTCCGACACTCTTTAGCCCTTGCTAGAGAGAACCTAAAGGATGCTCAAGAAGAGCAAAAGGCCTGGTATGACAGACATGCCAGAGATCGGTCCTTCAAGGTAGGAGACCAGGTTATGGTCTTGAAGGCGCAACAGGCCCATAAGATGGAAGCATCATGGGAAGGGCCATTCACGGTCCAAGAGCGCCTGGGAGCTGTAAACTACCTCATAGCATTTCCCAATTCCTCACTAAAGCCTAAAGTGTACCATGTTAATTCTCTCAAGCCTTTCTATTCCAGAGACTTACAGGTTTGTCAGTTTACAGTCCAGGGAGATGATGCTGAGTGGCCTGACGGTGTCTACTACGACGGTAAAAAAGACGGTGGCGTGGAAGAGGTGAACCTCTCAACCACCCTGGAACGTCTGCAGCGGCAACAAATCAAGGAGCTGTGCACTAGCTTCGCCCCATTGTTCTCAGCCACCCCAGGACGGACTGAACGGGCATACCACTCCATTGATACAGGTAATGCTCACCCAATCAGAACCCCACCCTACCGGGTGTCTCCTCATGCCCAAGCTGCTATAGAACGGGAGATCCAGAACATGCTACAGATGGGTATAATCCGCCCATCTACCAGTGCGTGGGCATCTCCAGTGGTTCTAGTACCCAAACCAGATGGGGAAATACGCTTTTGCGTGGACTACCGTAAGCTAAATGCGGTAACTCGTCCGGACAACTATCCAATGCCACGCACCGATGAGCTATTGGAAAAGTTGGGACGTGCCCAGTTCATCTCTACAATAGACTTAACCAAGGGGTACTGGCAAGTACCGCTAGATGAACCTGCCAAGGAGAGGTCAGCATTCGTCACCCATGCGGGGGTGTATGAATTCAATGTCCTTCCTTTCGGCCTTCGAAATGCACCCGCCACCTTCCAGAGGCTGGTAGATGGTCTACTAGCTGGACTGGGAGAATTTGCAGTTGCCTACCTCGATGATGTGGCCATTTTTTCAGACTCCTGGCCCGAACACCTACTACACCTGGAAAAGGTCTTTGAGCGCATCAGGCAGGCCGGACTAACTGTTAAGGCCAAAAAGTGTCAAACAGGCCAAAACAGAGTGACTTACCTGGGGCACCAGGTGGGTCGAGGAACCATAAACCCCCTACAGGCCAAGGTGGATGCTATCCAAAAGTGGCCTGTCCCAAAGTCAAAGAAGCAGGTCCAATCCTTCTTAGGCTTGGCCGGATACTACAGGCGATTTGTACCACACTACAGCCAAATCGCTGCCCCATTGACTGACCTGACCAAAAAGACCCAGCCAAATGCCGTTAAGTGGACTGATGAGTGTCAAAAGGCCTTTACCCAGCTTAAGGCGATGCTCATGTCTGACCCTGTGCTCAGGGCCCCGGACTTTGACAAGCCATTCCTAGTAACCACAGATGCATCTGAGCGTGGTATAGGAGCAGTGCTCATGCAGAAAGCAACAGATCACAACTTCCATCCTGTCGTGTTTCTCAGCAAGAAACTGTCTGAGAGGGAAAGTCACTGGTCAGTCAGTGAAAAGGAATGCTATGCCATTGTGTACGCCCTGGAAAAGCTACGCCCATATGTTTGGGGACGGCGGTTCCAACTACAAACTGACCATGCTGCGCTAAAGTGGCTTCATACTGCCAAGGGGAACAACAAGAAACTTCTTTCGTTGGAGTTTAGCTCTCCAAGATTTTGATTTTGAGATTCAGCACATCACAGGAGCTTCTAACAAAGTAGCTGATGCACTCTCCCGTGAGAGTTTCCCAGAATTCAGTAGTTAAAAAGTGTTCTTAAAATGTAGAAGTCTGTTAGTTATATACTTAGGAGTATATGTAAAGGTGTATGTGTTGTATTAATCTGTTTATTTTCAAGTTCTAGAAGGAAATCGCCGCCAGTGAGCTTCCCCACTGTCTGCAATTTGGGGGGCGTGTCATAAACAGATAGCTAAGGGTTAATGTCTCTTTCACCTGAAGCACCTGACCAGAGGACCAATCAGGAAACCGGATTTTTTCAACTTTGGGTGGAGGGAATTTAGTGTCTGAGTCTTTTGTCTGTCTGCCTGCTTTCTCTGAGCTTTGGAGAAGTAGTTTCTACTTTCTAGTCTTCTGTTTCTAAGTGTAAGGACAAAGAGATCAGATAGTAAGTTCTATGGTTTCTTTTCTTTGGTATTTGCATGAATATAAGTGCTGGAGTGCTTTGATTTGTATTCTTTTTGAATAAGGCTGTTTATTCAATATTCTTTTAAGCAATTGACCCTGTATTGTATCATCTTAATACAGAGAGACCATTTGTATGTATTTTTCTTTCTTTTTATATAAAGCTTTCTTTTAAGACCGGTTGAAGTTTTTCTTTACTTCAGGGAAATTGAGTCTGTACTCACCAGGGAATTGGTGGGAGGAAGAAATCGGGGAGATCTGTGTGTTGGATTTGCTAGCCTGATTTTGCATTCCCTCTGGGGGAATAGGAAAGTACTTTTTGTTTCCAGGACTGGGAACAGAGAGGGGGGAAGGGAAAAAGGATTATTTCCCTTTGTTGTGAGACTCAAGGGATTTGGGTCTTGGGGTCCCCAGGGAAGGTTTTTCAGGGGGACCAGAGTGCCCCAAAACACTCTAATTTTTTGGGTGGTGGCAGCAGGTACCAGGTCCAAGCTGGTAACTAAGCTTGGAGGTTTTCATGCTAACCCCCATATTTTGGACGCTAAGGTCCAAATCTGGGACTAAGGTTATGATAGGCCCCACCCCTGGCCTGCCTCTTCCCACCCCTTCCCCACCCCCTTGCAACCCTTTCCCCAAAGTCCCAGCCCCCACTCCGCACCGTCCCTGCCAATATTGCAACCCCTTCCCCAAATCCCTCCCTCCTCCCCTGAGCGCACCACGGTCCCGCTCTTCCCCCTTCCCCCGTAGCTTGCTAATGCCACCAAACAGTGGGAAGCGCTGGGAGGTAGGCAGAGGAGCAGGGACACAGTGTGCTCAGGTAGGGAGGAGGAGGAGATGGGGTGGGGTGGGAGGGGAGATTGGCTGCCGGTGGGTGCAGAGCACACACTAATTTTTCCCCATGGGTGCTCCAGCTCCGAAGCACCCATGGAGTCAGCGCCTATGCTTTGTGCTGTGGTGAGTTAGGTGCCTAAATACTTTTGAGGATCTGGACCTTAGGACTTAGCTTCAGGTTTTTTATGTTGTGTTTTTGTTTCAGTTATTGGGGCAGGGAGGTTACCCAAAAGGTCTTGATGCCAAATTCTTATATGAGCTTGGGTCCATATGCTGACTAAGGAAGTGATCCAAAGCCCTATTGAAGTCAGTGAGTTTTTCTATTTATCACGGTTGGCTTTGAATCAATCACTAACTGCATTAATTTTGAGTGGTGTTAGTCAAGAGGCATACTATAACAATGAAAGGGACCTTCAAATCAAAATTTATAATGTAGCAGTTTTGACTTGTGAATTAACTCAATGTGTTTATCTTGGCACAAAGATATGTTGTTTTTAGACTGGTTTATATCTTCTAGCTTTTTTTGGTTCAATACTCTGCTAATTGAATAAGTCCTTAGAATATTGAATCAGGGATCATTATTTCAGTTTAAATGAAAATGTTAATCTAGATTTATATACAACGAAGGTCTTAATATTTTGCTTTTTGCATATCAACATTGAGAATGGATGGTTTTATATTTTATATTTTAAATTCAATGTTTTATAAAAGTGTTGGCCTACATTTAAAAAAAAGTGATTTTTGGGTGAGTGCTCTGCACTTTCCTAAAACCAGGCCCCTTTTTGCTGTCTCAAGTTAGGCACCCAAAAACAGAAGCGCTTTAAATCACTAGGCACTTTTGAAAATCTAGGCCATTAGAAATAATGATGGAAAGAGACGAATCAGTTTGTGAAGGCCAGTGTTCCCCCCTTTTGCAGTGCAGTACACTGGGAAAAGATAAATAGGGATATTAGCTTTGCGCATTTGATAGAACATCATTTTTACAGCTCAGGTGAATGGCACAGGTAGCACAAAGTGTTGTGTTTTTATTTATTTTAAATGCATTATTTTAGTCTTGGATCCAGTGTTTCAGATACGTGAATGGTGTTTTAATTAAAAAGGAAATTCAGAGGACACATGGCTTTAAATGTGGTTTTAGTGTGAAAAGTGTCTACCTAACCATTTCATCTGGAGGGGGTGGAGGAGAGTGTGTTCTGTGTTTATGGCTATCACTGAGAGACAGTAAAAATGGAGTTGCAGGATGCTGTTTTAAGAGTCACTTTTCACTTAAAAGAGTCACTTAAAATAGTCTGTTGTACATAGAAGAGAAAGTACCATCCGTTGGTCTAAATCCATTCTGATCCATCAATATGACTTCAGCAGGACTTACATGTGGAATAAACATACCCCTGTACAGAAAGCCACCACAAGGCCTAAAAAAGCTTAAGTCTAGTGTTTACTTGGGATTTAAGTGGTTCATAGGCCTTGTGGTGGTCTTCTGAACAAGGTCAATTTCACCCTGTTTGAGTAAGGGCTGTAGGATCAGGATCTTTGTGAAGTATCAGAGGGGTAGCCGTGTTACTCTGGATCTGTAAAACGTGACAAAAAGTCCTGTGGCACCTTATAGACTAACAGAAGTATTGGATCATAAGCTTTTGTGGGTAAATACCCACTTCATCAGATGCATCTTCCACACTTTATCATGCAATTGAGTGCTGAAAGCCACACTGCTTGTGACACATAAAATGAAACTGGACAACACATTGGTAAATGTAAATTAGGAAATATTCCTGCACTGGCTGAGGGATAGACTAGGTGGACTAATAGGATTTTTACATCTCCTGATTCTATGATTTTTTGATCATGCATACACCTCATAGACTCATAGACTCTAGGACTGGAAGGGACCTCGAGAGGTCATCGAGTCCAGTCCGCTGCCCTCATGGCAGGACCAAATACTGTCTAGACCATCCCTAATAGACATTTATCTAACCTACTCTTAAATATCTCCAGAGATGGAGATTCCACAACTTCCCTAGGCAATCTATTCCAGTGTTTAACTACCCTGACAGTTAGGAACTTTTTCCTAATGTCCAACCTAAACCTCCCTTGCTGCAGTTTAAGCCCATTGCTTCTTGTTCTATCATTGGAGGCTAAGGTGAACAAGTTTTCTCCCTCCTCCTGATGACACCCTTTTAGATACCTGAAAACTGCTATCATGTCCCCTCTCAGTCTTCTCTTTTCCAAACTAAACAAACCCAATTCCTTCAGCCTTCCTTCATAGGTCATGTTCTCAAGACCTTTAATCATTCTTGCTGCTCTTCTCTGGACCCTTTCCAATTTCTCCACATCTTTTTTGAAATGCGGTGCCCAGAACTGGACACAATACTCCAGTTGAGGCCTAACCAGCGCAGAGTAAAGCGGAAGAATGACTTCTCGTGTCTTGTTTACAACACACCTGTTAATGCATCCCAGAATCATGTTTGCTTTTTTTGCAACAGTATCACACTGTTGACTCATATTAAGCTTGTGGTCCACTATGACCCCTAGATCTCTTTCTGCCATACTCCTTCCTAGACAGTCTCTTCCCATTCTGTATGTGTGAAACTGATTATTCCTTCCTAGGTGGAGCACTTTGCATTTATCTTTATTGAACTTCATCCTGTTTACCTCAGACCATTTCTCCAATTTGTCCAGATCATTTTGAATTTTGACCCTGTCCTCCAAAGCAGTTGCAATCCCTCCCAGTTTGGTATCGTCCGCAAACTTAATAAGCGTACTTTCTATGCCAACATCTAAATCGTTGATGAAGATATTGAACAGAACCGGTCCCAAAACAGACCCCTGCGGAACCCCACTTGTTATACCTTTCCAGCAGGATTGGGAGCCATTAACAACTACTCCCTGAGTACAGTTATCCAGCCAATTATGCACCCACCTTATAGTAGCCCCATCTAAATTGTACTTTCCTAGTTTATCTATAAGAATATCATGCGAGACTGTATCAAATGCCTTACTAAAGTCTAGGTATATCACATCCACCACTTCTCCCTTATCCACAAGGCTCGTTATCCTATCAAAGAACGCTATCAGATTAGTTTGACACGATTTGTTCTTTACAAATCCATGCTGGCTATTCCCTATCACCTTACCACCTTCCAAGTGTTTGCAGATGATTTCTTTGATTACCTGCTCCATTATCTTCCCTGGCACAGAAGTTAAACTAACTGGTCTGTAGTTTCCTGGGTTGTTTTTATTTCCCTTTTTATAGATGGGCACTATATTTGTCCCCTTCCAGTCTTCTGGAATCTCCCCCATCTCCCATGATTTCCCAAAGATAATAGCTAGAGGCTCAGATACCTCTTCTATTAACTCCTTGAGTATTCTAGGATGCATTTCATCAGGCCCTGGTGACTTGCAGGCATCTAACTTTTCTAAGTGATTTTTTACGTGCTCTTTTCTTATTTTCTCTTCTAAACCTACCCTCTTCCCGTAAGCATTCACTATACTAGACATTCCTTCAGACTTCTCAGTGAAGACTGAAACAAAGAAGTCATTAAGCATCTCTGCCATTTCCAAGTCTCCCGTTACTGTTTCCCCCTCCTCATTGAGCAGTGGGCCTACCCTGTCCTTAGTCTTCCTCTTGCTTCTAATGTATTGATAAAAAGTCTTCTTGTTTCCCTTTATTCCCATAGCTAGTTTGAGTTCATTTTGTGCCTTTGCTTTTCTAATCTTGCCTCTGATAACTAGATAACTGCGTCTGACGAAGTGGGTATTCACCCACGAAAGCTCATGCTCCAATACGTCTGTTAGTCTATAAGGTGCCACAGGACTCTTTGTCGATCTTTGTGAACTAATTCTGGAAACTTTAGACAGAAAAGCAATGTTTTCTGTCATTTTTTCAGCTGAGTTATACACAACACAGGGCCTGATCCAGAACATGCTGAAACCCATCGGACTCTTTCCATTGACTTTGATGGGTTTTGGAACAGGATCGTAATTTATTTCAGAAGAGAAAATACTGGGTTTTTGAGCTGGCACTGCTAGCATTTGTTAAGGATTTATTTCAGATATGCAGACCAACCAGAATTTTGGGTATGACACCTTGGGATAATTTTCACAGTGATTAATTGTAATTTCACAGAAAGTCTTATGTGGTAAGTAGCAGGAGTAGATAAATGCTTAAAAAGCAAAAGGTCTGTTTCATGCCAGTGCCCTTAATAAAGAGGAAAGAGAAATATGAAATGAAGGATAGAGAAACCAAATTAAGTTTTGTGGTTGGTTTACACTGTGTACTGTAAATGATATGATAGTCTACTGGTTGTTTTTTTTTTAAGAAAAAGAGAAAAGCACACAGGCTGAGCATGTGCAAAATTCCCAGCTGTGCAGGCCTCAGGATACATAAAGTGATAGAATAGCTTTGACTCTTTGGTCCCAAACAGCCCAGCAGGAGTTCAAATTAGACCGAGAAACAAGGAAACAAACAATATCCAAAGTTTACAGAGCCAATCACATCTAGAGAAATAGAACAGCTTCTATTTCTGGTCAAGGCTTCTGGGAATATGTGCTCCAAGGATCTCCGTCCTCTACTGCACAGCTCACCATGTCATATTTAATGGAGTGCAAAAGCTTCGGAGGCTTTAGACCACACAAAAATAAACATAAGTATGTTGCCCACAGGACTAGTACGCAAACCAGTGTAAACAAAATCAAAACGTTTCTGCAGTGTATCTATACAACCGGAGGTCCTCAGTGCCACCGCTAAAGCTGGGCTTTAGCATGCTGGGGGCTTTGTGCTGACCGTTCGCACCCGGATGATTTTCACCCTCAGAATTTAGCGGTGGAATTTTCAAAAGCATTCAGCATTAGCCTTTTCTACTCCCACTGAAGTCAGTGGTAGAACTTCCATTGCCTTCAATGGGAGAAGAGTTAGGCTAATGCCAATGTCTTTTGAAGATCCCACCCTGATTCTGAAACCCTTGTGCATTGAGGAATCGTCTCAGAATTGTGCCTTTAGCCACCTGCCCTCTGGCCTCAATTTCCCTACCTGTAAAATAGGGTAACAGTCAACTACCTTACCAGAGTTTTTATGAGGATGAATGTCTATAAGGTGACTTGAAGTTATAGAATGATACGTGCAATGGTTAAATTTAGATTATTTTATAACATTACTACAGGGAGTTTTTTCCTTTTCCTTTCTATTTTAAAAGTATCTGTCAAATTAAGGTGATTGAAAACAAAGTTGCTTATCTATAAATACACATGTAGACTTTATATTTTAAGATGTTGTTGTTATAAAGCACTATCAAAGATTCCAGGCCTCCTTCTCACTACAGAAAAAAAAATTCCAGCGCTATTAACAAGTTGTTAGGGTTGACTGTGTTTATTCAAATGAAATGGAAGCAGAGGTCTTGGAGCAGCTTGTGTGGTAATCAAAGGCCATAATCTCTCATAAATCAGACTGGAAATCCACCATTTAAGTATGTTAAAGGACAGACGATGTCAAGTAAAATTACTGTGGTTATGATGACATCCAGATAATATCTGACAACTATTTTTTTGCTTCTGATGAAAATAAGTATCATTACCTTGCAAAACATATGTGAAATTCAGGTAATTGGAATTTAGCATGCAGACTGTAAGCAGATGGTAACCTTCATTAGTCTCTAAGTATTAGGTTATTTTATACACAAAATATAATTTAACAACAGGCCTTTTCTCCCCAGATGCTATTGGATCATATACTCAGTGTCTGAGATTGAAAGACTATGAATATTTATGTTGGCTTAAACTATGTCTTTAGTGATGTAGAATAATCATCATGTCATGCTGCTTTTATATGCTGCTATACATATAAAGTAGTCATCTATATCTGTAGCTTTATAGTTTTCAGTACTATGAGCTGAAGACCTGATCCAAACCCCATTGAAGAAATGAAAAATCTGCAGCGGGTTTTTCCTCAGGCGCTAAATCTTCCACACTTTATTGTACAAGCAAGGGCTGAAAGCCACACTGCTTGTGACATATAAAATGAAACTGGACAACACATTGGTAAATGTAAATTAGGAAACATTCCTGCATTGGCTGAGGGATAGACTAGGTGGACTAATAGGCTTTTTGCATCTCCTGATTCTATAATTTTTTGATCATGCATACACATAGATACCTTCATTTCCCAGAAGTTATATGATGAAAAGAGCTCTTAGAGCACCGACAGTGAAAATGTTTAAAGGCTGTAGCACACTATTACACGGCTGTTGATAATAGGGGCTTCCCTCACAAGTAATTACCTTTCAGGCAGAAAGGAAACTGAATTTTTGTTATAGAGCTTAAATGTTACATTGTCACTTTTCCTGCAGTCTTTTATTTGCAAAACCTGATGTACTGACCTTGCCTGAGATGTCTTACATAAAATAACTCAAGTGAATGTAAATTTATAGCATCATTGTATAGATAAAGTCAGTTCATTTTGTTTGTAGTCGTTCTAGATTTGTATATATCTAGTTTAGGGGTAATGAACTGTGTGCTTTTCCAAAACAAAACCAAGCAACACTAAATTTGTTTTACTAACAAATATTTTCCTGTCTCCCACTCACTAATTATCCTACTCTTTTAAGGGGTTCTATCTTACATGAGTTTAATTCTTTAAAGGTTTATGTGAGGTTGAAAGGGATTGGTCACTGGTATGTAATATATTGAAACTGACAGTTTTGATGCAAAATGTTTCGATGCAAAGGGCCACCTTCTGTCCCAATTTACACCCTGTCCCAACCCATGCACAGGATGAAAATCTGAGTAGTTGGCCCTTAAGCTCTGTTTGAGCAGGTGGACTATTACAGTTCAAGCTTCCTTATCTGGACTTCTCACTCACACGCTTCCTTAGCAATTGACTGTCTATTTGTGAGGAAAAGTCATATAAAGTGGATCATCTTCTGTTTCCATTATAATTCATTGTCTATTGTCATTATCACCACATGGACCCAACGGAGATTAAAGAAACTAAATTAGTGATTAGTAAACTCCCAATGAAATAGGCTCTAGTGGGAAATGGTGTAACAAAATGTCATACCTTAAAAAGGTGAGTGTCTGAAAAACAAAGAGGAAACAAAACTGGGTTGTGTCTGTGTTTGATGCAGTGAAAGAATAGGGGTGATGCAGTCAGAATGACAGGCTAGGAAGATGACCTTAACAGTCATATTGGGCTGCATTAGTAGGAGCGTTGCCAGCAAATCGAGGGAAGTGATTATTACCCTCTGTTCAGTACTGGTGAGGCAACATCTAAAGTATTGTGTCCGGTTTTGGGCCCCCCACTACAGAAAGGATGTGGACAAATTGGAGAGTCCAGCAGCGGGCAACGAAAATGATCAAGGGGCTGGGGCACATGACTTATGAGGAGAGGCTGAGGGAACTGGGCTTATTTAGTCTGCAGAAGAGAAGAGTGAGGGGGGATTTGGTAACAGCATTCAACTGAAGGGGGGTTCTAAAGAGGCCGGAGCTCGGCTGTTCTCAGTGGTGGAAGATGATAGAAAAAGAGCAATTGTGTCAAGTTGCAGTGTGGGAGGTATAAGTTGCATATTAGGAAAAACTATTTCACTAGGAGGGTGGTGACACACTGGAATGGGTTACCTAGGGAAGTGGTGGAATCTCCATCCTTAGAGGTTTTTAAAGCCCGTCTTGAACAAAGCCCTGGCTGGAATGATTTAGTTGGGGTTGGTCCTGCTTTGAGCGGGGGGTTGGACTAGATGACCTCCTGAGGATGGTCTCTTCCAACCCTAGTCTATGATTCTATGCTTGGAGCTTATGAGACAAGTTGTCCACCCTCCCCCTTCAACTTTTCACTGAACAAAAATGAAAATCAAAGATTTTTAGCTGAAAACCAAAAACTTTTTGGGTGTTCAGTTTTTCAACAAAAAGTTGAGACTTTCTGCAGAAAGCAAACACTTTTAGTGAAAAAAATTCATTTAGTCAAAACTCGTTTTCCATAAAAACAATTTAGGTGGAAAATTGACCAGTCCTTTTGTGAGTAATTTCAAAAAACCTTTCCACCTAAAAACAGCAGAAAATACTTCAACTATCTCACTTTCCTCCCACCGCAACTTTGTTAGACTAAACTGTGTCTAACAAACTCCATTGATATAATTTCTTAGGGTAGACTTCTTCATGCTATCTATATTGGATAGGAAATACTGTGGCTTAAAGATGAAACAGTTTTTTAGTGGTAGAAATTTCTTTCTTTGTAACCCAGAATTTGACTTACTCCTTATCAGGAAGAACTTTAAACTGTTTCAAACAAAAAACAGGTATTTTTTGAAACTCTCCTTCAGATCAAAGACTAGTCCTGGTCTGCACATGTGAACAAGTTATCCGCCCTACAAATGAGTAAGCATTGCCTCCTGGTGATGGATAAATACTGATCAGAATTTAGAATGAGGAGGGGGGAAGAAACAGAATTTTCTGAGAGGTGGGTAGATGTGTGTGCCCCAGTTTAGCCTTTTCCCGAATTTGCCAACTACTGGTATCTGAAAAAAACAGACTTTTCGTTTTAAAGTGCTTGAGAAACAGCAGCTTGCTTACAATTTTTATTACTTCTTGCATGTTTCCAAATGATAGGATTTCTCCTGTGCAACATTAGGTAACAATGAATTTTGTGTGCTGCGATTCTGTTCCTGATAATGTTGTTTTGTTCTGTTTTAATTAGGCACATTCTGACTAAATGTAGTTATATTTTCTTTTTATTGCATAAACAGAAAAAAAATGCTAAACATAGTATCTTGTATAACTCCTTGATGCTAAACATCCCCCAAGTTAAGCACTGCCAATTTGCCATGTGAACTGGCCAAGAGATACTAATGTCCTGATTGTGTTTGTCTGTGAGGCAGGAGTTGGAAAGCTATGATATTTGAGGCACCTGCTTACCAGATTGGTGGTGGAGTTTAGTCGTTTCCTGAGAATGACATGCTCAGTCTCTGGGGGCAGGAGGAGGAGAGGTGCCAGCAATTCATGGTGGTGGCAGGTAGGCGAGGAGATGTTGGGAGAAATAAGAGGAAGAAAGGAATCCGAGGAGGCCTGCTCTGGGGTCAGGATCAGATGACGTGAACGTACCTAAAGACATAAGGGATAACCACGGACAAAATAAAAACAAACTTAAGCACCAGTCCTCCAGATAGGTCTCTCCTCTCTCATGATATAGGACATTACTGCAGTCACTACTACATCTATAGTACTAAAGGGCTATAGTACGTGCATGGAAGCTTTGGCCAATAGAGCTGAATGGTGGCAGATCCACTACTCACAATATTACAGTTCAGGGCAGTTGCACCTATATTCCCCTTCCACGGTCCAGCCAGGGCTTCTGACTCCCCAGCTGTCACCTGAGTAAGAACTGCAGGATTTGACCCTAAATGATTAATTATCAAATGGCTATTACGCTAAACAGCCAAGATATAGCACAGCATTGCATTGTGCTGTGTATTCTGCCGAGTGCATTCTGGAGTGTAATAGATCACTTGATTGTTTTGAGCTGGGCTTGTGGGTGAGTTATCATGAACCTATGCAGATTATCATATAGCTGATGTAGGTCATTTGAGGTCATGTGAAATAAAAATGATAGAAGATACAGTGAAATTACCTCTAGGGTCATCTAGGGAAAATGAATTCTGACCCAGGTCTTTACTAACCGATAAGTTCTTAGCTACTCACAGTACTCAGGAACATTTTTCTCCTGTTTTTTCTCTTGGAAGGCTCAGATCCAGAAAACTATTTTTTGAAGTATTTTGGTCATTTTTACTGCTCAGTTAAATGGCCCACTTTGCTAATTTACTACACCTGGTAGCCTGCAAATGGGATTCTGTGTCCCTCTTAAGACTCACATGTTGTGTTAGCAATATTATTTCATATTCTAGCCACATTACCACACTTACCACATCTGAGTGGGGTAGTGGGGCTAGAATTCTTCCCTTTTTTGGCCAGTACTGGAGAAGTGAGAGGGTTGTGAGAATGTGTGGATTTCAAAAGAATTAGGCAGGGAACGTTCACATTCACATGGTACATGAAGTCATTTTTTCTTCTGGGATTTTAAAGCAGTTTTCCTGGTCCTTTTGTGCACTGATGTTAGTATTTTTCTATGTCTTTTTGTGTTACGTATATTACCATCACATCGGAAAAGCTTTAAACCTGCTCCAGAAACAGTTAGTTTAGGCAGCATTGCTGAGAAGAAGGAGCACAGCGGTGGGAGGGAATCACAAATGTTAAAGTTTTAGTTCCACTTCTGGGACTGATTTATATGACCAGTCACAAACATCTTTGCCTCAGTTTCCTTGTCTGTAAATGAGGAATAATTTCTGCCGTACAGGGGTGCTGTGAGAATTGAGTAGTTAATGTTTGTGAAGTTCTTTGAAGATGTAGTGTATGACAAAAATGCCATTTATTAGATACATAATTTGGGGATGGGACCTATGCTAACAGTTGTGGGTCTTGAATGTGTGGGAACCATTCATGTATTGTGGTTTGACTGAGAAGTGATGAACCCATGGGAGAGAAAAGGAAGGGCCAGCGGCTGCTCAAGCTATAGGCAAACTGGGTGGCTGCCTAGGCCCTCAGCTTCTACCTAGGATGCCAGGAGTGGCTGGCTAAACCTAAGTGGCACTGTGTCCTCATGCATGGGCAAGAAGATTTTCTGTGAGTCACACATCTGGCTTTTTCACCCCTGCAGAACTGTTATTTTTAGAAGCCCTCTTATCTCTGAGATCCTAATTTTCCCCAGCTTGCCTGTTTTTAATAATAATAGTTTCCATTTCTATAGCATCTCCCATCTGAGGATCTCAAAGAATTTTGCAAATTGTAATGCATTCTGACACCTGAGATAGAGTTCTCACTCTGGATCAGACAAGAAGTCAAATATACCTCTACCCCGATATAACACTGTCCTCAGGAGCCAAAAAATCTTATTGCGTTATAGGTGAAACCGCGTTATATCGAACATGCTTTGATCTGCCGGAGTGCGCAGCCCCGCCTCCTAGAGCGCTGCTTTACCGCGTTATATCCGAATTCATGTTATGTCGGGTCGCGTTATATCGAGGTAGAGGTGTATAGAGCTAGAGACCTGGGCTCTAAGCTCACTGTTTCAGTCACAAGACCATTCTCCTTTTCTAAATATAAAACCTCCGCACGCCATGGCTCTCGGCGTCTCCATATCTCTGCTTCAGCTTCCAGGATTACAGTCCCACTTCCCTGAGTTTTGTTTTACCAAAAAGCAAATGTTTGGCTGGTTGCTTCAATAGTGAGTAAAAACTGATTTTTTGCACAAACGACTACTTCACCCGCTCCGGTCCTATCCCTCTGCTACTACTAGTAGAAGGCCAGTCTGTGTAGGCTTGAACCTGTTTAAATTAGGAACCGAGTCTTTCAGGGATGCCTGGGGCTGTCTTTTGGAGAGAGTTCTTCAACCCCTGCCAGGTCCTACTTGGTGGTCCTGCCATTCTTTGCTGAGTTTAAAAAAGAAAAAAAAGGTTGCTCAAGGCTCCAGCAGTGCTGTGTGCCCAGCACACACAGCTGGACAGCTGGCAGGCTGGGGCAAAGCAAGAACCAGTGCTTAGCGAGGCGTGGATCACTAGAACAGATGAAGGGACGGGGGTGGCAATGTGCTAATTGTTAACATTCCACAGCAGCAAGCCTCCCCCCTCCCTTTTTTTAAAGTGTAAACAACCTTTAGGCTCACAAAGTTGACTGGTAGAGGATCTGTGCAGAGGGCGATATGACTTGTATCCAAAGCAAAGGGAGAATTGTCCAGTCTGAGTTTTTCTATGCTTCCTCCCAAAATCTGCAAATGAAACAATCATTTCTCTGGCTTCCATGCCTGAGAGCAAAATATACAGCACGAGCACCTCAAGAGCTGCATTTTAGGCTACATTATTAGAAACATGTGTGCGCAAATCCAAACCTGGATATTTCAGGGCACAAACAGATCTTACACATACATCAGATTTTCAAATGGGATGGTTGCATGCATCTAAACTCTGGAGAGATTTCCAATGCTGTCCAGCTGATGCATTGCTCGGACCCCAGTCCAGTATTCCTTACAAGTAGCTACAAAAACAAGTGAGGAGGTATCACTGCTTTGGGAGAGGAGGAGGGAGGGAGCAGTATAGCGGTGTGGCTCACCCTGGTGATGGGAGTTTGAATATATGGACTGTTCCAGCTGCAGAGGAGAGGGAGCACCTACAAGCTGCATTGTGTGTGTGCGTGCGGCCTGTGTATGCCAGTGTGGGTGTGTCTTTTTTACTATGCAAATACTTCATTGTTTATTTTAAGAGGAAAAGGCGCATCGTTAATGTTGGGTGGACTGTTACATGGTAAGGGTTCGTTCACAAATTATTTCTTATTTTTGGTGGTGGTGGTGCGGGGGAGAGAGAACATGGACTTCGCTTAAGGCTTGACATTCCTGATATACATTTAAGGTTAAAAAAAAAATTAAGCAACAAGGAACACCTCTGTGTGTGTGGCCTTTTTGTTTTTATACTTCATCAAGAAGCAAAGGAGGCACAATCCCTATTTGTTGTTCATCTTTCAAATGTATGAAGGGACAACAGTTAAAACTTTGCTTGTGGCCTGGCCATTTTCTATTTGCTGTGCAGGGGATTTAGCTGTCTGATTCCCATTAGTGATCAATTACCCCTATAAGATCCTGTGCATCCATAGGAAAGCAGACCCCTTTGTCTTTAGATTGGTGTAAGTGGGTCTGTTTACACTGTGGCACCAATATGGTGCTGTGAGGACAATCTGAACTCTCCTTGATGTTTGCCTCAAAGGGCTCCTATCTGCTCAGTTTTAGAGTAGTTTGGTAATGGTTTTTTGACAGCTCCTTATCAACCTGAAGTTTATTGAGCGTTTTACATAAGTAGCACTATGGGCCAAGTAAATCAACCTTTAGTGCATTTGCAAGGCACTCAGTCTGATGGCATAGCTCTGAGCACACACTTTACAGCTTTGTGTTTCCAGTGGCTTTATGTAAATTGAGTGAAGGAGCAGGCAGGCACACATACCTCCCTCAATGTGTGGTGATTTACTGCCTTTATCTGCTACCTTTTACAGTTGTGTGGTACAGCTGGTTAATGTCCCTACTCTGGTGGTTATCTTGTTTCAGGTCCCTGCTGTGGGATCTGAATCTGACTTTGCTCCTGGTTTGAAGATCATGCTGCTGCTTTGCTACATTCTTTTTTCTTTTCCTTTCTTCCCTGTTGTGCATATGATGCTGACTACCCTGTGCTTGATGGGATGAGCTGGTACAGCCACGCCTGCTTTCCCCTTTACCCATCGTTATAAAATGTTCTTAGAGCATTCTCCGAGGCTCCTTAGGGACTGGCTTTAATGTCTTTGCTGTGAAGTGTCTTTTACAGCAGTGATAACATGAACCATTTCATCTGTAGGTGTCAAAAACCGCTAAGACATTGATGAAGCCCCACACAAACACTCTGGTGTTTACAGGTTATAGAAATTCTAGATTAGGGTGTCATGTCAGAGAGTGGAACGCATGTTCCCTAGGGAATGGAGAGGAGCCACTGACAGACTGGCACTGGGAAGGCCCAAATCCCATATTTATTTACTTACTTTAAGAAAGTTAAGACATTAACAGGCCCCTGAACAGTCATGGAACTACTACACACAGCTGACCAAAGTCCACTGGGCCGATATTTGGGATTGGATTCATACACAGTGCTTCCATTGACTTCAGTGGGAGCCACACACACATTCAAGGGCAGAATTTGGCCCTTTAACCATTTGTTCGTTTTTGGTTTGTAAAACAAGATCATCATACATCTCTAAGGGCTAGATTGTGGCATTGTCACATGCCCAGCGCCCAAAAGGAACTGTGCCTCTGAGATGGGCAGTGATGCGACTTGCCAAGTAAGGCAGTCTTAATGTTAGAATGTCAGAGCCAGACCCCAGATGATTTATTGTAGGGACCTGATCATGCATTCTTTACTAAGGCTGAAGTCCCACTGATATTATTTGGAGTTTTGCCTATGTGAGCACTGGAGGATCAGGTCTCTAATTGGGGAAACTCTGCAAAGTCATAAATCTCATGAGTTCAGCTTCAATCAGTAACTTCTAGTTATGAAACCGACACATTACAAGCAGTAAGGTGAATTACCTGGATAACATAAGTTACCAGGGAGCATACTTTGTATTCAGTCAATACTGAAGCACAATTTCAGACACAGGTGTGGAAGTGGAATGAGGGTTGGGGGAGGGAATTTAAGGAGGAGTGGTGCTAGAATGGAGACTCTGATAAGCATCCACTGCCAGTGGCTATAGTGGAGTCAGGGAGAGCCTGGTATGGTTCAGAGCAAAAGGAGAAAGACTATATGGTGATACCATCTTAGAGTCAGACTTGCATGGCATCCAAAGCTTAGTCTATTGGTAAGGAATGTGTCGGGAAGGGTGATCTCAGAAGTATCTCACTGTCCTCTGCAGTCTGTCAATGTAAGCAATGTATGTGCTGCATCCTTTTTCTTTACTCAAACTTTACTTCCAATGTTTCCTTAGGTGGAACTTGCAGAAATTTGCACCAAGAGTGAACGGTACATTGGCACGGAGGGAGGAGGCATGGACCAGTCCATATCATTCCTTGCAGAAGAAGGAACTGTACGTGGCTCTTTTAGTGTAAACTAGCAACACATTACAACTGTTCGTATTAAAGATACAGGGAACCAATAGCTGGGCAAAACAGTACAGGCACGGATTATGCACGAATGAAGATGTGAGTATATATGAGCCTCACTGTATAAGAAATACCACTCTTCAGAACACGAGAGGCTTGTAGGACTAAGAAGATGAGAGTGAGAGATGAAAGAGACTAGAAAGGCTGTATGGGAGAGGAAGGGATGTGAAAGAGGAGTAATAGACTTGCTATTGGTCAGCTGATGCACCACTGAACCTCGAGTAATTCCTACATTATGAAGTCTAAATGGCTGGTGTCCCCTAGTTATCACAAGAATTCTTTACTGGAACTTCTAGTGACAGACCCGTCCTAGTAAAGCTGCCAGATTCGCTCATAACCAGGGCTTTGGAGCAGAGCCTGGAGCCAGAGCACAGACCAGTAGGTTTTATGCCTGGAGCTGGAGCGGAGCCAGAGCGGAGCAATTCAAAAATTTGATTGCTTCAAATCCCTGCTCATAACTGCAATGAGGAATTACACAAATTTTTCAGACTTTGTTTTCATAAAATGCTAGTGTTTGATTAGGGTGTTGAAGGTATCTTTCTTAAGCATGAGAAACCGATGAATGGGCACTGCCGTACATGACCTGCTGAGCTATACACAAGTGCTGCAAAAATACCGTTTCCAGTGGGATCTGCCTACTGTCTAAAAAGGTGCGTGTGGCTTTGGGCCATCAAACCTAAAACTCACAAAAATATGTTTATTGAAATGAAAGTAGCCATTCATGAGAAACCTTTACATTGGCCATCCGTTGTAAAATGCTTAACATTTCACTTGGTGACTGTATCTCTCCACAGCATGTAATAGGGGCTTAGCTCCATATCATGGCGTTTTCTCTTATTTGCCACTTATATGCAAAATGTGCTCATCCTTTGAATACATTGGATATTCTCAAGTCCACCATGAGTGCATTCTGACAGCCCAAACATTGCCACTTTTCTGGGCCTATGTCCAATCTACACAACAGCTTATACTTTTGGTAGCACCTGTGCAGCTGCAGCAGTGCTGAAAGAAGTTACACATTTTCTTGACATACAGTCACCTTGGCTTTCTCTAAGTGGAAATGTTTTATATGGTTCAAAAGGGGTAACGGTTTTCTTACTCCGAAAGTGGTGAGCACCGTAAGGGGTATGTACGCAGAGTGAGAGGGCATTTAAAGGGAAGCAAGTCTCTCCCTTGATATTTGCAAAATAATGCTAAGCCCCAGTGGGTTAAGACAATGATGGGGACTCTAAATACATGGCTTGGAAGCCAATTGGCATGTGGCCACCTGTTGTTTGGTTAGCACCATCGCTGTTCATGGACCCATGCAGTAAATGCAGGGTGCCAAAACCAGTAACAGGTCTGTGTTCTATAGAGCTGCAGTCTGCTCTGAGCAGATCCCTGACAAAGTGTGCAATATACCACCTACCCCAGTGAAAAGTAAGAGCTAGGTGTGCTTTTAATCTCTTCATGACATCACAGCCTGCAGGATTTAGTTACTGGGATTTATAGCCCAGTTCACCCAAAGGGCACAAAATGCTGTACCCATTTTATACCTCACCACAGGCCTATGAGACAGGGAAATATTTTATTCCAGTTCTGTTGCTAGGGAAAGTGACGCAATAATTGGCTGAGTGAAACGAGGCCCTACACTCTACTCGCTGGCATTTCTCTGTCTGTCTGCAAGGCAATAACTTTTCAACCCAGAGCCAGTCAGTTCCAAAATTTCAGGGATTGTTCTAGGCATCAGTGGGCAGAACCCTACTGCTTTTGGTGACAGCTAGGATGTGACACTGTCTCCCTGATACCTAGTCACGTGGTCTGTGTGTCATTAGTGTCCCGCATCCCCAGTTGGGAAGCATGAGCACCTGTATCCTGTAAGAAAGGGATTTTGAAACACTGGTAGGCTAAAACAGAAACAGTCACAAGAGAAATGGGGATGGGGAGGGGAAACAGACCCCCTGCCATGGTGGGAGGGTGGAGTGGGGTGCACACAGAACCCTAGGCATGAGGGGGATACTGGGGAATCCTGGTATGGAAACAGAGGGGAATGGGGTACACACAGCGCCCCTGGCAGGAGGGATGTGGAGTGTTGCAGGAAGTACCTGAACTAGAGGGGGATGGGAGGGTGGCACATGGGGACCTTGTGGGCTGTAATGGAGGAAGGCAAGAAGCCCCTGGTGTGCACCGCAAGCTCAGTCTACAGAAGCAACAAAAAGTGTCTGAAGCCTTCTAGTTTTTAGGAGAGTCATTTTGTACATCACCCTGATCCTGCAATGCATGGGCAGATGGCTGGTTCTGATGGGAGCCCTGCAGGTACAAAAGCTCTCTGCCACACAACACACTGTAGGATTGGAGCCTGAATGTGCTGCATCAAAATGAGCTGGCTGCCTGCTTTTCTAGTCCTTTGATTTGCATTGCAGGCTCCCTCAGGGAGAGCAGTCTGGGTGTTTTACTGAAATGTAGCCCACTGATTAAATATATACTTTGTAATTACTGGGGCTAGACCTGGATCAAGACTTAGAACACCCTGGAATGGTGGCTGTGGGGTGTTCAGATACAAGGCTGTGTTTGGGCCCCGCTCTCACATTTAGGGTTCAGTTCTTACTACCCCCATGCTCTGGTGTGGCCACTCCCACCCCAGCTGGATTTCAGTTTCCCAAATGCCATCTGGCATCTTCTTAAAATGAAGTTATTTTGAAAAGTGTTGCCTACAAATAGGTTCTGTGAAACTCTGAAAACACAAGGACATTTAATGGAGAAGCCATAAATTCCAGCTCCCAGGAAGAGGCTTCAGGTTTTCTTGTAACTTGACCATTGGGGCTAAATAGCTTTTCTCACTGTTTCATGTCAATTTCCTTGGTTAACCATCTGTGGGTTCTTGAGAGGAAAAAAAGTTTGCAAAGGTAAATGCATTTGATTTATTGAGCCAACTCCATTGCTGGTTGCTAGTAAATTAAAACTGACCATTCATTTTTCTTTTAACAGGCCAAGCTGATAGAGTTCAGTCCTCTGAGGGCAACTGATGTGAGACTTCCAAGTGGAGCAGCTTTTGTTATTGCTAACAGTTGTGTCAAAATGAATAAAGCAGCAACTTCTCATTACAATATTAGGGTGATGGAGTGTCGTCTGGCTACAAAGGTACTGTATGGCTTTTGTCAAACTCTAATGAAACCTTCATCCAAGTATGTGCTTTCCTCCGCCCCTGACCAGTCACAGCTTTACTTTAACACCAGGTCAGGTGCTGCTTTAACTGACATTTTTATCTTCTCAGGGCCAGACCCCTCTACCCTGTTGCAAGGCAGACTCCCACGGAGTTCAATGGAAGTGTGAGGCATCTGGGATCAGACCCTTATTGTTTGTTGTAGGGTCTGTGGTTTAGCACTATTGAGTTTTTTGGTTATTAGGCATGTATGGAGAGAACAAATTAATTCCTTTTCAGCAAAAGTATTCTCAGTTAATGCAAGTAGAGGGCTTCTAATTAAACCCTGATAATGAAAAGGCAGTGGAGAAAAACAAATGGATTTCCATGGCAGTTCTGTATGTACAGAAATAGATGTGTATTTACTGGGATAAGCAGAAAGCAGTAATCAAGGATATAATGTTGAACCATTCAAATGCTATTGGAAGTGTTGATTAGAAACAGATACACCTCTACCCCGTTATAACACCACCCGATATAACACAAATTTGGATATAACGCGGTAAAGTAGCGCTCCGGGGGGGAGGGGGGGGCTGCACGCTGCAGCGGATCAAATCAAGTTCGATATAACGCGGTTTCACCTATAATGCGGTAAGATTTTTTGGCTCCCGAGGACAGTGTTATATCGAGGTAGAGGTGTACTTGTAGTGAGCGTAGAGATGGGCCTGAACTCAAACTGCGGAGTTGGATGTGGACTGGGATGCCAATTCACAGCTTGAACCTGTCTCTAAAATAGATTGAATCTGAGCAATCTAAATCTTGGGAAAGTTCAAATTTGGATCTGGATTGAAAAAGCCCCAGTGTTTGGCAATATTCAGATTTGAGCTTTGGATTCAGTTGGTTATGGAAATAAAGGGGACTGTTCTTTTTTCAGTTACACTGGCATAAGTGTGACGTACTCCCAGTTTATATTGCTGTGAGAAAGTAAAATTTGGATCAGAGAATTCAGCTGAGACTTTACATAATTACACTGTGGAACTTATTGCCACTGAATGTTGTTGAAGCCAACAGCTAAGGGAGATTCAAAGAGGGTATGGGGCGTTTGTAGGGATAAGAAGAATAGCCAGAGTTGTAACAATTAATGCTGAAAAAGAGGTTTGGAAGGGATATAAAACCTCATACTCATCCCTCTGCAAGCTGTACGAGGACAGGAGCCCACTGAACCTGAGTGAACACATACCTTATTATGGCTGTTGGTGTAACTTTCTAAAAGAGAATCTAATGCTCAGTGAAACTTTTTAAGCATCCTGTATGGACCGATAGTTGGAACCATACTAAGGTTGTAGCTTGGAAAGTACCATGTTGTGTGTGTATTTAAGAGATATGTGATAATGCCAGTGATCATGGTCAGTTTCTTTTCCCATTGATTCTCATTGACTTCAGTGCAATCATGGTTAGGACCTCTCTGTGACTGGCTCCTGGCAGGAATGACAAACCTTGCACTTAGGGTAATTAAATAACTCCTCAACTAACTTGGGTTGTCCTTGTTTTTTTTGGAAGCTAATTCAAATAAGAGTCCAGGAATCTTCATGTCCCCGATTTTAATAGACCATTTGTGAGACCTTCTTAAGCGTTGTTTCATAAAGCAAAGTAGGTGAATTGCACCGGCTTTTAAAATGACTTTGATTAGTTGCTCTGTGTTGCAAACTAAAGAGGAAAAGAGGGAAAGATGGATGTTACACCACCTGTTAGAGATGACACAATGCCTGAAAAAGGACCTTTCACAGCTGTGCAATTTTAAGGAAACAATTCACATCTGCCCACTTTTAAGCACATGTTTTGCCCAGATGTATAGTTGCATGCACAATAAAAAATTTGTTGAGACAGAAAAAACCTGTTTCCTTTAGGAACAGGTCATAGTGGGGTGAAGGTGGGCAGATGAGGGGAGGGAGGGTTGTCTTTTAGGTACTATTAACACAGCAGAACTAATAAGCTAACAGATGTAGGAAATAGCATCTTAGGCCTCACAGCACAGCTTTTTAGGTCATTCTTATTGATGGATGTCTTGATGGTAGTATTTGTCCTTCATTCCTGTAGCTCTAAACTCATTTTCCTTACTCTTCCCCTTGCAGATATTTACACATTGTGCCAGAGGAGCAAAGTTATTAACCATAGTCTTCAACCCAGAGACTATTTAATCCATTCTCATGGTGCCCTGCAGTAGGTTATGTTTGGCCAGGGCATCATTTGACTCTTATTCTTTTGTGTACAATTGAGGTCAAACATCTACTTCCAACAAATAAAAGAAGATAGAACCATATTTAACTGAACTGTTGAATTTATCATAAAAAAACCCCAACCTGCTAGATACTGAATTTCTGTTTCAGATATTCTTGAAAAATGGGAGAGATTTTCAGACTTCTAGCGTTAGGCCTAGTAATCCAGTAATGTGTGCCCTGTTTGGGACAGCTAGGGCCTGACTTTTAGAGGAGCTGAGCATAGTCACAACTCCAATTGAAGTCAATGGTTGCTAAACACCTCTGAACAATGGCCTCACAGCCATATATCCATTGCGTACCATTGCCTGGGACAGAGCAACATTGCTTGCTCCTTCCTCTACAGGGAAGCTCAGGAATGGAAAATGACACTGCACCTCTATGGGCCAGACTGGAAAACAGGGGCTGAATGTGGCGCAGACTTGGTGGGGCCAGCAACTGCAGCAGGGATGATTTCACCGGCCTTAGTGGTGATGCCTTGGATCTCCTGTGCTGGGCTCAGCAGCTGCTATGCTTGGGAACCACTCTCTGTGAGTGACCCTGTTTTATTCCCTGCCTCTGAAAGTTACACCAGAGATGTCACAGGATGGATACTCAATGTTAGCAAAAATTTAGGCCTCTACTCCTTTGTACTATACTTCAGGTTACTCTGTTTATCTGTGAAATGGTATTAATAATGCCTGCTTACCTGTCTACCTTAATGGGTGCTGTAAAGTTTATTCGTTAATGTTTGTGAAGTACTGAAAGGCCCTCAGATGGTACTAGAGGACTGCAAAGTACTGGGATAGTATTATTGTTATGTAAGGCTAAGTATACCAATACTCACTATGAATCATTGTTTGTATTTGTCCCATCATTGACTAGGATATACTTTGTTTTCACATTTACTTATAATGTAAGCTTAGAAATGGATAAGTCATGTTATTGGGATGGGTGGTGATAGACTCCTGATAAAGAGTCTTTTCATCCTTACATGAAATTGGAAAGAGCAGGAAGAGCAGCCAATATAGACACTTCAAAGACACCCTTAAGCAGAATCTCAACTCATGCGGCATAAATATTGGTCACTTTGAAGACAGAGCCAAGGACAGATCCGAATGTAGAACAACTATCAATAAATGTTGCAAACACTTTGAGGAAAAAAACAGATGTGAAAAAGTGATTGGAAAAAAGGGCCAAGTGTCATGCCAGGTCTTCAGTGGGTGCCTACACATTCTGTAGGACATGTGTTTGTGACCTTGCCCCTTACAGATTGACTCATTCAGCTACAGAAAAAACATACACAAGATGTTGTGATGTCATCATCCAATACGACAGATGGCCATACATTTATAGTGTTCCAGTGAGACTGTAACATTGAGCAGTAAGAGCCAGAAGAAGAGGGTGTATCCTGGCAGTTAAGAAGTAGCTTGAGGACGCCTCAGGTCCTTGCTCCATCTGATCAATTACTGTCAGGAAACACTGAACTCTGGGGTCAGTATTCTTGTAAATTCAATAGATGGATTTTTTCCTATTTCTTTTCTGGGTCTGGTGTCAGTTGTATTTTGAGTTAATGGGGTGGGATTTTTTCTTTAAAAATGGTCAGAAACTTTGTTGTCTTAAGTTTAGAATGATCACAAAAATACCAGCTACTAAATGTTTTGCAGTGATCAGTTTCTGTTCCGTGTGTTTAGTCTGTAGCGTATCTAAATAGCAAGCTCCTTTCAAATGCAGCCTCTCTCTTCAAGGAATTGGGAAGGATGTGGTAATGCACCAGTAGCATAAATTACTAATAATACAGTGCATTATTTATTCAGATAATAGAAAGCATTGTGTTGGTTTTTCTAACTGATTACACCTGTTTAATTTAAAGTAATGAGGGCTACAAGATGGTGATCATTAGTGTAATATAATATACATTTCTTCAGTATCTTTAAGCTGAAGATCTCAAATCACTTTTACAGACAACTATTAAAGATATAAAAGATTAAAGTTAAAAGTTAAATATGTGAAGGAAACATTACCCACTGCGACAGTGACTCATCAGCTGGCGCCCTGCCTTCTGGCTGGATATAGCACTGAAGGATTTTTCTCTCCGTATCTCCGCTTACCAGACATTCATCTTGTGACTTGGACTTCCAGCTGGTTCATGTTTAGCGTCATCCATTTACACCAGTAAACCAGAGGGTAACTCAGCAGTTGCCACAACTTCGCATTAGATCATCAGGACAGGGTCAGGCTACTAGTCCTTCCAGCCCTTCTGCCTGGGGTGTCCTTATGCTAGCCTCCTCAGTGAGACTGTAGGAGAGTTCATGCCTTCCCTCTACCCTGGGTTTTGCTTTGTCAGGCTTCTTGCTTCTCTCCTAAACTACCTCCTACATCTGTCCACCTTCTCCTCAGGGGGCTCACATGGTCAGCAGGGACTACCCTGGGGACAGCACCCAACATGACAAGGAAAGAAAACTAAACTAACGGAAATACAGAGCGGTACCCACCCACCCCCTCGTCCATAAGGCTCCACACTCATAGGAAAGCTAAGGCAGCTGGTCTCACCACTTTGCTCCTCTCTGGGAGCTGAGATGAGAGGTCTGTCTACCTCCCAAGGCTAGAGCCCTGTGAGCTGGGCTTCTCCCTTCTGAAGCTCCTCCTCCAAGTCCACCATACTTCACTGGTGTGATGGGGTGGGGCTGCCTGAGTCTATTGGTGCTCCTTAACCCCTTCCTGTCTAGTGCAGGCTTTGTATACCCCATAACACCCCCATTTTATAGGTGAGGAAACTGAGATATATGCAGATTAATGTTGTGGAGCTCTGGGTGCTCAGCATCTTTGAAACCAGGCCATAGGTGACTTCTCCAGCAGCTCAGAAACAATGCCAGAGCCAGGACACTTCTTTACTCTCAGGCCCCTGCTTTAGCCACTAGACAATGCTGGCCCTTTCTGGGGCTGTGAACATACATGTCTGTATTTTAAAAGGCTGCAGAGTCATGCGGTTAGGATTTCATGTGACCTGTTTGCCTGCTCTAGAATGCGCCACATCAACCTTGGAAAGGCACTAGAGGGCACCAAAAGTAGTTAATTTTTGTATACTGCAATAGAGCAAAAACTGAAAAGGCCCATATAGAATAATGCTTGAGGGGAAGCGGGACAGTGAGAAACTGCAGCAAGTAGCTGGGCAGCAGCTCACACGTGGTGCAAACAACCAGTATCCTGCTATAACTGACCACAGAAATCTGGGTGTGAAAAAGTATCCAGCAGGTCTTGGAAAAGTCACAGCTCTCCTATAGGCCTCAATTACACAACGCAAATACTTAACTTTCAGCATATGCTTAAGTCCCACTAACCTGAAAGTTAACCCCACTGAAGTGCTTTGCTGGAAAGGGATGATTTGCTGAATTGATGCCTTAATGCTTTCAAACAAACTTAAAACCAATATTTATTGAAAAGAAAAAGAGCCCACGATGGAGAAAATTCTGGCCCCACTCAATAAGCACACTTGAGAGCAGAACGCATTCTCAGTTTAATATGACATAAACGCCTGTTTGAATGCAAGAAAAAGCATCATTGTACTGGTAAGACTGAGGCTCTCTTGGAAAATGAATGTTAATAGAATGTTGTCATAAAAAATACTGTACACTAGCAAGTTTGCATTTAAGGGTCCAGCACCAACCTTACCATGTCATCCATCTCTCCAGGGCTCTTCTAAGGAAGTTAAGATTATAACAGCCTCTGATACTTGGATTTATCAGGCTGAGCTGTCAATATTAGATCAAAGACAAATAACATAGCAAGTTGTTCTGGGATTTCCAGTGCTATTGTACTGGGGAATGTGTATGAATAAATGCCTGAAATTGGCTTTATGAAGTGAATAACAGTTGGAGGGGGTAGCCTGTGTGGAAAAGGAGGGATCATTGATTTGACTGGACATATGTAATATCAATAAGAGCTTTGGGCTAATGTTTTAAGAAAAAAAACGCTTAATTTTTCTGGGCTGTGATTGACAGAAATCTTCCTGTTCTGTAACTATATCTGTGTATAAACATATTCACTAATTGCTGTGTAAGGCCTGATGGCTTTTGCTGAAAAAAATCAGTTTTAAGATCTGTTTGCTTTATGAAATATTTCATGTCAATTTCAAACTACAGTGTGTGGTATTGTCTGTTTTTCACATTGTAGCTTCTCTCGAAGTCAAAAGGCCTAGAATGGAAAAAAATGCTGAAGCTCCAAGATGTTCAGGCCAAGCTAGGAGTTAGCCTGAAGGAAATGCTGACCATTGTCGAGGAGGTATTTCACCCTGAGCCTTACAGCGTAGAGGAAATTTGTACATGCCTGGGAATTAGCCTTGAGGAGCTCCGCACTCAGATCCTCAGTCAAAACACGCAAGATGGTGAGTGTATATCAGATGGTGTTTTTCATTTTAAAAAGCTTGTATTATGTAAAATGTCTATGTGCTTATAAATAAAGGACATGGAAATCTTGCCAAAAGAGTTCAGCAGGACCCTGTGGGAGGTTTTCTTGGGTGAAAGAACTGATATTATTATGATATAAGCGCCATTTGTTCCCATCTTTATTCTGAAATAGAGAAATGAATTTAAACATAGTTCCAGCAAAACCAGTTTGTAAAACACTTTGAGAGGCTGTTGTGGAAAGAGCCAAGCCATCTTAGAATCATGGCTTAGGAAGAATCTACATTCCAGAAATTTTTTAAAGCATAGCTCTATCAAAACCAACCCATATTAGCAATCACTTCAATGGCGTCTTGTTGAAACCAATTTTAAACACCATTCCTTAACTCACATTAAAGATTAAGGGCTTGTCTACACAGTGGGGCAATATACTCTTTGGGGGGATGATTTCTAAAGCACACAAATGTGTTGCAAATTAATTCATGCGCATGCACTAAAAATAGCAGTGTGGCCATTGCAACTCAGCCTGAAGTTTGGGTTCTCAAGTGTAGGAGGTCAGGTGGGCTTGAGAGCCCGCTCTCGAGCCTGAGCTGCAATGTCCATACTGCTATTTTTAGCATGCTCACTTGAACCCTGCTGGCCTGAGCCCATCTCCTGGGCCTGGGAGGCAGGGACCCAGAACTATTCTAGCATGGGAAGCCCCAGATGCATAAAGGTGGGTAGAACTATTTCTGTCTCACTTGCTTGCTGTGTCTAGGGGTCAGAGGTGTCCCCCTGTGGCTAGGGAGCTTTGGGTACATTCTGGTAAACTGTAGTAAATGCCTTTTAAAAGATGTGAGAAAAAGGCACAGAACGTAATGTGCCTGTCGCAGAATGCACACAATCCTGTGGGGCGAAGAGCCAAGCTTGCCTGAAACACTCTCCTGTGACTGTTTCAACCCTTCCCTTCCTGCCACCAGCTCGCTCACTTCTTCCTTTTCTCCACTCCTCCCCAGCATCTTTCTCCCGTGTGTCTGTGGGGCCGGGGGGGGTGGGCAGAGTCTCCCCCCACCCAGGCCTTCTCATTACCCTGGCTGGCCCTGGAACACCCCATATAAACAGAGGTGGGCGCAGTTGGTACAGAGCCAGCTTGTCATAAACAGATAGCTAAGGGTTAATGACTCTTTCACCTGAAGCACCTGACCAGAGAACCAATCAGAAAACCGGATTTTTTCAACTCTGGGTGGAGGGAAGTTTGTGTCTGAGTCTTTTGTCTGTCTGCCTGCTTTCTCTGAGCTTTGGAGAAGTAGTTTTTACTTTCTAGTCTTCTGTTTCAAAGTGTAAGGACAAAAAAATCAAATAGTAAGTTATATGGTTTCTTTTCTTTGGTATTTGCATGAATATAAGTGCTGGAGTGCTTTGATTTGTATTCTTTTTGAATAGGGCTGTTTATTCAATATTTCTTTTAAGCAATTGACCCTGTATTGTATCATCTTAATACAGAGAGACCATTTGTATGTATTTTTCTTTCTTTTTATATAAAGCTTTCTTTTAAGACCTGTTGGAGTTTTTTCTTTACTTCAGGGAAATTGAGTCTGTACTCACCAGGGAATTGGTGGGAGGAAAAAATCAGGGGAGATCTGTGTGTTGGATTTGCTAGCATGATTTTGCATTCCCTCTGGGGGAATAGGAAAGTGCTTTTGGTTTCCAGGATTGGGAACGGAGAGGGGGAGTCACTCTGTGTAGTTTCACAGAGCTTGTGTCTGTGTATCTCTCCAGGAGCACCTGGAGGGGGGAAGGGAAAAAGGATTATTTCCCTTTGTTGTGAGACTCAAGGGATTTGGGTCTTGGGATCCCCAGGGAAGGTTTTTCAGAGGGACCAGAGTGCCCCAAAACACTCTAATTTTTTGGGTGGTGGCAGCAAGTACCAGGTCCAAGCTGGTAACTAAGCTTGGAGGTTTTCATGCTAACCCCCATATTTTGGACGCTAAGGTCCAAATCTGGGACTAAGGTTATGACACAGCTATGCCAGTTTTATGCCATCCTAGGATTCCCCTGACATGCTAAGCTACCCAGAATGCTTAGCTACCCAGTTAGGACAGCTGTCTACCCCTTTGCAATGCTGGAGAGATGCGAGTATGGAATCAGAGACCAAGATCTGGCCCTGCGTCTCTACAGAAGATTGTATAATACCTGTGTGTATTATATGTAGAATATACTGAAGTGTGTACGGATGGTCCTCGACTTACGCAAGTGTTCCGTTCTGGAATGCCTTGCGTAACTTGAATTTTGCGTAAGTTGGGAACGTATACTCGACCATTATGCAAAAAAACAAAAAACCCCAACCTTTCTAGCTTACAGAATTTATGGAACTTTTCCTGCAAGTGTGGATTTGCGCAAGTCAGGTTTGCGTAACCCGGGGAGTGTCTGTATATTCATAACACCTGTATTACATGAACTATGTGCTCTTAGATATTGCAGGGTATGAATAACCTTTTTCTTTCTTCTGCCCCTTTCCTACACCACACACTTCCATTTTCATGGGAACTCATTGGGGTTCTCAGTTTCCTCTACTATCCCCTCCCCTGTTCCCCCCGTATGAAACAGTATAAGAATAGTCACTCACAGATATGACTGTATTGCATAGCTCTGGTTTTAAAAGCTAACTTTTAAGGCTCAGTACAGTTGAATTGTTTATACAGATCGTTATTTTGACTTAAAAAAAAACAGTCTGGATGAAAAATTTTGACATAAAAGCAATAGAAGAAAGTCCAAGGAAATGTTATACTATAGCTCTGTCTAGTGTTTGCAGATGTTCACTGAACAAAATCTCTTAAAATTTGCGTGACCATGATCTTGTTTGATAAAGCCAATTAAAATGGGTTGTGCAGAAGTCTGTTTGCATTTGTACAAGATAAAACTAAACAACAGATTCCTGCAAAATTAGATATAAAGAGAAATAAGACAGACACAGAGCGAAGAAATCAAATCAACTGTTTGTTGTTGTTATACACCAAACAAATTACACTTTATGTTGGCTTTGGAAAGCTACAGCCTCTTCAGAAAAAATATTTTTGCTTTTGTTTGCTGTATTTTACACTGTATCCTAATGACAGAGCCAGGTTTCTTGCTATGAGAAGAAAATACTGATAAACAACCCAGGCTTTGTCATTATGATACTGTGAAAAACATAGCAAACGAAAGCAAAAATGTTGGAGAGAATTTAGTTAAATTATTTGCTGGATTCTGGTTTTTCCTTTATAGCTGAACATAAATTTATGGCAGTTTCCACTTCTGCCATCTCTCAAAGCATTATTAGTAATGCTCTGTGCTGATACTGCATCCTGTGTAAGAACCTGGACATTTTTTACAGATATTTATTAGTCTCAGCACCCTTCCCCCTAGATGCTTATAGGTTAGGAGAGGAGAAATGAAATGTTGGCTTTGTGGCTCAGAGCTTCACCCATGTCTTCATCACACTGGATGAAGCCAGGGATAACAATACAGAAGAGGGATGCTGCAGATTCCAACTGGGCTATTTTCTTTTAGCCAATCGGAAAGAAATAATGCGCACACACTTCTCACTTTACAGTACTGGCTATTATCACATACATTTCAGTCAGGTCCACCTTTTTCTTTCCCTTCTATTAATATTAAAAATTCCCATTCTCTCCAATTTGACCTCTCCATGTCCTTTTAGTGAGGCTTCTTAACCAATTGCATGACCCCTCTCTGCACGGTTTAACAAGACTGTTTAATAGAATAGTTGCAGTTGAATTTGCAATGATGTACATAAGCCTGTTAGAAGTTGAATTTTTTGAGATCTGCAGCACACTTTCCTTAACTAGTGGGAAAATCAGAGGTGGGACCAAACCAAAACCAGGGATCATAATACAACTAAGCGCCATATCCAAACTTTGTAGGTAGCCGTTGAGCCAGATCCTGGCTTTTCTCCTCCAGCCTCTTTGCACTGTTTGGACCACAAAGACCCTGAAAAGCCATCTTGACCAGTAAAAGCAGCAAAGAATCCTGTGGCACCTTACAGACTAACAAACGTTTTGGAGCATGAGCTTTCGTGGGTAAATACCACTTCGTCAGATAAGGTGCCACAGGATTCTTTGCTGCTTTTACAGATCCAGACTAACATGGCTACCCCTCTGATCTTGACCAGGTAACTGAGGATTCCTCCCACACTGGGGAAGCTAGCTGTCTACACCACATCACCCCACTTCCCTTGGTATTAGAGGGGTATAGAAATTGCTTAGAGCCACCTTTGAATCTCCTCACCCTCCACTGCTGCTGTCTGGGCCAAATCAAAATCCTGGGGCTGAAACCCCCAAAGTTAGGAGAAGGTCGGATCTGGACCTACACCTACACTTTGTGCCTTGGGACCCTCTCTAGAACCAATAGTATTTATTATTAATTATTCACTTTCTAAAGTGCAGTTCACTATAGTTTCAGCTTGGATTTGATTGCTTCATAAAGTTTTTAGGCTGCAGTGGTGGTGGGAAGGTTGTGTATTTATAAATCCCACCGCAGCAGGATAATCTTCTGTAAAATAGTGTCTTCTTTTTGCCATAAAATGTTTTTCTCTTTTAAATGGGATAGTCTTAAACCAATTTTTCCTTTTTACATATAAAACAGTAATCTAATTTTGACATTTAAACCTGGGAACAGAATCACCATGGGAGCTAAAAGCATCTGTGGGTCTGTGGGTTTGGCTAGTTAACCCTTACTCAGAAAACTAACGTTAAAATCGGGAAAAATATTGCTACTGAAAAAATAAGCCTCAAACCACAATGCAATTTGAATGAGTGGGGTTGTATAGTCTTTCACTCACACTGCGAAGTAGTCCAAAAGAGTGGTGAGCTCACTGCAAGAACTCACTGTAACTTTTTTTTTTTTTTGGCACAGAAAGGCATATTTGGAAGTGGACTTTTAAACATACTGCCACATATGCGCTCTTTAGCAGGCTGTAGCTGCGGGGTAGCAGAGTGCATGTGTAGCTTATATGGAAGACTAGAATAGAGTAATAATTGAGTGGTCGGTCTACTTTAGCAACAAAAAGCACTTTTAGAGGGCAGGCATTTCTGTGGTAAAAAATGCCACCATTAAACCAGTAGGAGCCGTAATCTCTAAAATATGTCTGGACTAGGGGTGGGAGTGGGGTTGTGTTCAGGAAAGGTTCATGCAATTGCTCTGTTTTCAGAGGACTTGATTATGAACAATTTACTCACATTGCTGAGTAGTTAATAGGGCTGTCAAGTGATTAAACAAAATAATCACGCGATTATTTGCACTGTTAATAATAGAATACCATTTATTTAAATATTTTTGGATGTTTCCTACATTTTCAAATATATTAATTTCAATTACAACACAGAATACAAAGTGTACAGTGCTCACTTTATATTTATTTTTGATTACAAATATGTGCACTGTAACAAACAAAAGTAATAGTATATTTCAATTGACCTAGTAGTGTACTGCAATCTCTTTATAATGAAAGTTGAACTTACAAATGTACAATTATGTACAAAAAATAACTGCATTCAGAAATAAAACAGTGTAAAACTTTAGAACCTACAAGTCCACTCAATCCTACTTCAGCCAACTGCTCAGACAAACAAGTTTGGTTACAATTTGCAGGAGATAATGCTGCCCACGTCTTATTTACAACGTCACCTGACAATGAGAACAGGTGTTCACATATCATTTGTAGCCAGCATCACAAGATAAATACATGCCAGATGCATTAAAGATTCATATGTCCCTTCATGCTTCAACCACCATTCCAGGGGACATTCGTCCATGCTAATGACGGGTTCTGTTCGATAATGATCCAAAGCAGAGTGGACCGATGCATGTTCATTTTCATCATCTGAGTTAGATGCCACCAGCAGAAGGTTGATTTTCTTTTTTGGTGGTTCGGATTCTGTAGTTTCTGCATCAGAGTGTTGCTCTTTTAAGACATCTGAAAGCATTCTCCACACCTCCTCCCTCTCAGATTTTGGAAGGTAATTCTGATTTTTAAATCTTGGGTCGAGTGCTATATTTATCCTTAGAAATCTCACATTGGTAACAACTTTGCATTTTGTCAAATCTGCAGTGAAAGTGTTCTTAAACGTGCTGGGTCATCATCCGAGACTGCTATAACATGAAATATATGGCAGAATGTGGGTAAAACAGAACAGGAGACATACAATTCTCCCCCAAGAGGTTCAGTCACAAATTCAATTAACGCATTATTTTTTTAACGAGCATCATCAGCATGGAAGCATGTCCTCTGGAATGGGGGCCGAAGCATGAAGGGCCATATGAATGTTTCGCATATCTGGCATGTTAATACCTTGCAATTCCGGCTACAAAAGTGCTATGTGAATGCCTATTCTCACTTTCAGGTGACATTGTAAATAAGAAGCAGTCAGCAGTATGGCATGTAAATGTAAACAAACTTGTTTGTCTTAGCAATTGGCTGAACAAGAAATAGGACTGAGTGGACTTTGTTTTGTTTTTGAGTGCAGTTATATACCAAAAAAAAAAATCTACATTTGTAAGTTACACTTTCACGATGAAGAGATTGCACTACAATACTTGTATAAGGTGAATTGAAATATACTATTTATTTTGTTTATTTTTACAGTGCAAATATTTGTAATAAAAATAATATAAAATGAGCACTGCACACTTTGTATTCTGTGTTGTAATAAAAATAAATGTATTTGAAAATGTATAAAAACGTCCAAAAATATATAATAAATTCAATTGGTATTCTATTGTTTAAAGTGCGATTGATCACGATTAATTTTTTTTAGTTAATCGCATGAGTTAACTGCAGTTAATCGACACCCCTAGTAGTTACTCATAGGAGTAGGCCCATTAGAGGGACTGAGATGCCTTGTGTGTGTAACAACTCACCATTGTGGGTAAGAGGATGGGGAATCATAATCTGCCCTGGATGAAATATAACACACATAGCAACATTTTCTTGTATATATTAAAGGCCAGATTCAGTCACACACATTCAGTATTATCTTTCTCTGCCAATAGTTCCACTGAAATCAATGGGACACTTTACAGAGAAAGGTATAGTCCACATTTTTAAAGGTAGCAGAATCTTTCCCTTTAAGATTTTGGATGGTGAATTCTTCCCCTACGATAGATTCCTTGCAGCCCTACTACATCTTCAGAGATGAGCCATGTTTAGTTCATTAATATACAGTGAAATGTATCTTAAGCAGATGCCAGTGAGACCTGACAAAATGTATAGCCTAATAGAGGCTGATTTTTTAGCTAAAGGTCAAATTCTGCAGGAAACTTCAAAGAAATTAATCTGCTGAAAGTGAAGTAATAACAAATAATACCATTTACTGGAAACCACATTTAATGATTATTTAAAAAAAAATCTTTGGCAGCCGTGTGGATGGGTTTGAACGATTTTCATACACTTAAAATTCAAAAATGACCTTACCAAAAAACAAAAACCCAACCCCAACCATGGTACAGTTCTCTGCTATATTTAACTAACCCACATTTGTTTGAGACTAATAGTCCCTGGCCTATTGCTGTTTGCTTTTTCAAAGAACTTTATGTAGATTTCAGACAAGGTTTCATTAATGGCAGTTTAGTCTTAAGATTTCTACATTTTGTTGTTGCAGCCCTTGGTGCATTGAAAAATCCCAATGTTTCCTCCAAGGGCAGTTAGTAGGCAATGAATGTTTTGGACCCATTTGAGTAGGGCTCTGGATGGCGCGGAAGAAGTCATTTAAGGGCAAGTCCTTCGCAGAAACATGGAGGCCAGGTGCACAGAGCCCATAACGAGGCTGCAGGACCCACTCAGGTTCGTGGGGCTCGGGCTCAGGGGCTGTTTAATTGCAGTGAACATGTTTGGGCTTGGGGTGGAGCCCAGGCTGTAGGACATTGCAAGCTGGGAAGGTGACAGAGCTCAGGCTACAGCCTGAGCTCAAACGGCTATACCACCCCTTAGCCCAAGTCCCATGAGCCTGAGTCAGCTGACAGACCCAGCTGTAGGTTTTTTATTGTAGTGTAAACATACCTTAGTGTCCTAATTGCAGCTCCTTTGCATCCTTCTGAGCCAGGTAACAGAGAAGATGCTGCAGCCCTTAGTCCTTACCCGGGGCAAAACTGCCACTGACTTCAGGGGAGTCTAACCCCTGTGTAGGGACTGCAGGATTTCACCTTTGATGACTCTGTAATAGTCGTAGCTCTTTAAAACAGCTCTATTCCTAGCTCAGATATAAGATTTGTATTGTGCATCTGTAAGTTTTATACCTTTGCCACTTTGGCCACGGTAGGTTGAGACTTCAACGATCATTCTGTTCTCTTTGTAAAATATAAGGCCACCTGCCAATATTTTTTTTTACATAGTAAATGATTTCGGGATAGTCATCTCCTGCACACATCTAAGCTTCCTTGGCTATATGGCTCTTATCCAAGGACCGTCAGTTCAGATCTTTTCCTATTTGTGCAGTGGTGGCTGTTGTTCTCTCTAGGTCAGTGGCCTCCAGTTCAGACATAGATCCAGTTGTTAGAAATATCAGTTTTACTGCTGATATTTTTGATTGCATGGCAGTGAGTATTTAGATAGCCCTAATGTGGAAGATGGGCTTGCAGCATATGTCTGGATTTATGTATATCCTTAGTTTCCGAATCAGAGGCAGTGCCTGTTGAATACAAAGATGGTTGGCAGCCTGAAGTTTATTTTACTTGTATAGAGCATCAGACTCGGGGGTATGGGGAGGCAAACACTATAAAAAGATTTCGTTAAGCACGTGGTTAATTTTTTCGGATTGGATTGCTGCTATGCTCTGTCGTATCTATGACACTTGTGGTTTCCCCAAGTTTAGATTTACAGCTCCAAACTGTAAAAAACAGAAACCTTTCATCTAATGATATCATTTCTTAACTGATATTCACTTGGCAAAGAGTCATGTTTGCAAGGGAGTCTAAAACAACAAGAACACAAAACCAGTTTCTGTCATTTTGAATGTAATAATTGCTTGAAAGGATAACATTAGATTATAGTCAAACCAAATGTCAAGTTTGTGGAGTCTTCATGACATGAGAGAATGCTGTCAAAGACAGAGTTTCTGGCTAGCAGCCAGCAGTTAGAAGATCCATTCTAGTTGCCAATACATAACATGATGAGCATAACACAACCACAAAGTGTTTTAAGGTAATCTGGCCAGTAAAGCATTGCTTTACCAAAGGGTGGTCTCTGAATCAAATACAGCCTTTGGCAAGACTTCTACCTTAAAATTGAAACCAGACATGTTTTCAGTTCATTTTTTGGGTTACTACTGTTCAATGGTGATTTACAAGAGAGTGTGAGCTATGGCAATCTCTCACGCAACTTCAGATATGCCCTAAATGAATGCACATTTAGAAATCTCCTTGCTGTAAAACAATAGCTTCATAAGAAAAGAATATTTAAACAGAAATCATCTCAAAAAGAACTCTCTGGTTTCTGTGCCGAGCAGCCTTTCCCTGCCAATCCTGAACTCTCAGGCACTATTCTGCAACACATATTGCAAACAGCTACAGAAGCAACAAAAAGATGGAAATATATGGTAAAGCACAGCTCCAAATGCATCGGATAAATCAGAAATGGTTGTTTAAGCTTCCTCTGTTGCTCAGTGACATTTCCAATGAGACTGAGCTTCCAAGGGACATTCCTGTCTTTCCATTTTTTTTAATCTAGTCTAAAAACAGCTTGTATTCAGAAGGCAGCCATGTTCAATTCATCTTTATTAAGTAGTAGTTGAGTTACATAGTAAACGAAGGAATATTATCACCAAAGGGAAAAAAAGTTGTTTTGTTTTACCTATCACATAATATGAGCCCATTTGCTATAATCTGGCTCAGTACATCATCCTCAGCAGCTGTAAATTGGTGTAGCTCTTTTGAAGTCCTAATTTATAGTAGCTAATTTTTTATTCTAAATAAAGAGAATTAGATATTGGTGATGCTACAGGTAGCGACAGGACATGTTATGGGCACAGTGTGGGACACCACTATGTTGTGCCTGGTTTTGGCCACAGGGAAAGCACTGGATTCACCCTCACAGCCTCAGATCTGGAAGCATGAGACAGGGGGGTTTACTGTATTGGTGATGAATCTGCAGATTGCCTGTATCCAAGAACCCACCCGAGAGATCTTTCTTCATTCTAACCATGACTTCAAGTTGGCCTCCAGATTGAGTTCCCTGATGGAATTGGTGAAAACCCTGGCTTTGAACGTTCCTCCCGTGCCAAAAAAATAGACAGATTCAACATCCATCAGTGGATCTGAATGCCTTAGAACCAAGGAGCTAGATACGCTGAGCCTTCCTGATCCAGTGGCTTTGACAGTGCCAGGATACATCTAGATCTGGATAGTCTCCTATACAATAAGGAGATTGAGTCTGTGCATTTAGATTTTTAGTATTTTGATGAGACTTCTTCCTTAGAGTGTCTGAAAAAGAGATTTTTTTTAGAGAAGCAGCTAACAGCATTCATAACTCTCAGTACAGTGAGTGGACTTCCAACTGGAAAGATTTCTCTTTCCTTTGGAGATGAATCTGACAATTCTCCAATACATAAGGCCAAGTGGACACAGCCTCCTCCAAGAGTAAGCTCTCAAAGTCTCCTCCCACTGGTTTCTTTGCACAGAGACTAAAGGCCACACTGGTGAGAGACATTCTATTTAAAGACTATCACCTACATGAGGGACAGTGTTTGGACCCTGAGCACTTTTCTGGATTCACCATAACAGGAATCTACACTAAGTGCTAATGGAAACATGACTTTATTTAAAATGTCAATATTTGAATACAAACACTATCTACCAATAAACATTCTGCTAACTGCAGAGATTTTAATTTACCTGTGCAATCAAGGAGGAGAGAATGGTCCCAAATCTGCCTGTGGTGACCAAAGCAAGAAACAGTTGTTGAAGTGGTACTTTCGTAGCTGTTGGTGGAATATCAGATCCAGAGGCTGATTTGTGCATGCCCCCTCTGTCACAGTTCAGGGCAAATGCACTTGTACTCCCCTTGCATGGTCTACCAGTGGCACCCACTTTAGGTTCCTGGCTCTTCAGCCATCACCTCTGTTGGGTAGAAACCCACAGCTCTCTTTCTCCCGAATGGGTTTTTTTCCAGGCTGCACAGTTCCCTGCCTCCACTCTGATGTTCCCAGCAAGCCAGACTGCCTAACAGGCCAGCATCTGTGCTTAGCTTTCTCTCCAGAAGCAATGAACAGCATAATGCCTGGCAGTTTTAAGTTACCATATTGCTCTTTCTAAGCATGCACATTTATTCTTAAGGTGAAAGCATTATAGAGAAGACATATTAAGAACAATACAAGCACCTACACGCAAGCTATAAAGCTTACAAGAGGACACCCCAACTACAACCTCGGGCTCTAGTAAGTGTCAGTCCTTCAAAACCCACAACTGAGTTTTTTCTGTGGTTACATGTTCACAACCATCTCACATGCAGAACCAGAACCCAGGCTGGGGAGAGCAGCTTGGGCTTTTGATCTTGGCTTTTGGTAATCGGCAGACAAAGACCCTCTGCTCAGGGCGTAGCTTCAAAAGGCAGGGTTTTTGCATAATTGGAATTAGGGAATTTGTATTCACCTCTTCCTTTGTATTCCCCAGGAAAACCACTTAACACTTTTTATTCCAAAGGTCTTTATGCCATGTTGTTCAGTAAAGTCCATTGAACACCCAGATTTAACAACTGCCACATCTCCTGCCTTGAGAGGTTACTTACAATCCTGGCCAACAGTAATACATAAACTATTCATTTAATACAATGGACCTCAAAGATACTTAAACTTAATTCAGTAAGGTCTCCCTCAAAAATTGCCATATCTGTCACATCTGCCCTAAAGCAGTGGATGTAACTAGAGTGCTTGATCGGCCTTCTAAGGGAACCCACTGACTGGATACCATTTCTAACATGACCTTTCATAATTTCACATTTCAGGTATTTCAACTGTAAGCATGCTGCTAGCAAGCCAGCATACATCATATGGAATTGTTTGACAACCATCCTGTATAATTTCTCTCTTTAGAGCCTATGGGTCAGAACTCTCACATGCCTCTTCTTACTCTGGTTACCCCTAAACCTTTGGGTGTGAACTTGAGACCTGGGCCTCCCAGTCCCACCTTCCATCTGGTTTCTAGGGAGTGTATGTAGTGTCCTTTTGTCTCTGAAGGGGTTGGCTGCCCCAGCAATCGGTTGACATCCCTTTACCCCCACAGCGACCCAGAGGTATGACAAGCAGCAGTTCTTTGGATCAAAGGGAGAATAAAAGGTAGGGCTGCCTTCTTGTGAAGCGTGTCTCAACCATGCACTGCTTTTAACAGCAGAGAGTCTGGCAATGTAACTTCTTCAAACCTCGCATTGACTACAGGGTCAGGGCCTGGGGACTCTGGTGGCCTAACCTCAGCTTCTGGGGCAGCGGAGGGAGTGGAAGGATCACTGTTATATATTAGAACTGGTTTAAAAATATGTTTGGCAAAAATGTTCTTTGAGCAAGATTTCCCTTTCTTATTAAAAAAAATAAATCTTATGGACTCAAAGGGTCAGACCAGCTCTAATCTTTGTAACGTGATGCTAAAGCACCTTGCAAACTGTTTGCATGAAGAGTTGTCTATCACTTCATCTACCTTGTAATTCTTGCTAGAACATACATAAAATCATCAAAACTATAATAAACATTTTGGTTTGAAATCCTCAAACAGTATAAAAACAGAGCTTTTAAAAAGAAGTGTTGGTTATAGCAAAAATCTTCTGACTCAGGAGCCGTCTAATATAAATTAAAAATTACAGAAACAAATGTAAATCTTTTAAGTTTCCATTTTTTTCCTTTTCAGTTAGGTACCTGTTAATGAATAATTGTAACAAGAATAATTTCACTTTATTTTAGTTACCACCTTTAAACTGTACCAGCGAGCTAAACACGTGTACAGCGAAGCTGGCAGAGTGCTGGAATTTAAGAAGATATGCAGCGAGGCACCTGCTAGTGCAATCCAGCTGCTGGGAGAATTAATGAACCAGAGTCATATCAGCTGCAGGGACATGTATGAATGCAGCTGCCCTGAACTGGATCAGCTGGTGGACATCTGCCTGTAAGTTTTGACAGCAATAAACCGAGAACTCCTCTTTGAGAATGTGGTTGAATAGATGAGAAAACATGACATCATTAGCTATTGTAGTTTTAAAATGAAAGAAAAATATTCCTGTCTCTTATCACAAAATTAATCTCCTAAAGGGATATTATGTAGTCAAATGTTTCCCTGCTGACATCTGAGTAATGCTTGTCAGATGAAAGCTGCACTTTATGGCTTCATGATGGACTCTTCTTTCTGGACTGACTCTTCATCAAGAAATCTCACAGTAAATAAAGTTGGCTACTACTTTTTTAGGTTTCAGAAGAGTTCATGATCAGTTTTCTTAAAATGTCTTCTCAGTTGCTACTTTTAGATTTTATTTCTCCTTGCATATTCCTTAACCATTTCACTGCTGACGACCGTTGTAGCTTCAGGACTGTTAATGCAGTCTTTGATCTAATGTTGCCTTGAAATCACTATGAATCATCATTGACTAGCAGTTGTTGATGCTAAAAGTACATTTTGTCCAATGCAACTGATATACTAGGCAGCAGTAAAGTGGTTAAATATCAAATATGTTTTGAATGGACTATGGGATGATTAAGTAGAGCCAATGAAAGATCTTTGGCTGTGGAGTCTTGGCTCCATGCAAGGCATGGGCAAATGTGCAGTTTGAATAAGACAAAAGAAAAAGTAGAAAAAATAAAGGTCTGTCATTTTTCGTTACATTCACAACTAGATGGACACTGCTATGCAAGAAAAAATGTTCTGTAGCATAGAATCCAAAGAGAGAGATAAGCTTAATGCATACATGTAGCTAGGACTGTATTAAACTAAAATTATTAGGAACATTTTAATTAGATGGACCAAAATGTAATAGTGAAAGAAAAATGTGGTGGTTTCCCAAGTTCCATCAGATTTCTTTCTAAATGACCAACAGAAGAAAACATGCAGAATGTAACAAGAATAACTGAACACGGAACCAGACCTCAGTTAGAGTATAAAATTATTTTTGAAACTGTGTCCATTGTATGTGACAAAACTTATTTGTTCACCATTCACTCCATCCATAAGCAACATTAATGTATTTCAGTTGTTTCTGGATTTAACATTTCTTAAGGATAAAGACAGTTTTGCAGCTACATTGCTACCTATAGTTAATTATGAAAATTGATTGATACAAACTTTTATTTTATGGCCAAGATTTTCAAAGCTGACCAATGATTTTGGGTGCCACAGTTTTTAGGTGCCAAACTTGATACATCTTGAAGTGGCCAAATTTTCAGAAAACATTGAGCATCCGCCCTCTGTAAGGTCCATTTAAACTGTCTTAAATTGGTTACTCAAAAACTGAGGCACCTAAAAATCTCTAGGCACTCTTGAAAATTTTATCTAACATATTTAAGATCATGGATCAGCAACTGCATAAATTATATTGTCTTTACTTACAGTGATATACAGCTGACATGTAACTTTAAAAACCTTTCCAAAAATACATTCCAAGCATTGCCTCCTCACAAGGTTTAAAGTGTAGAGAATAATCTGCATATCCAGAGGTTTTCTGTTTTGCCTAGATCTTTACGTTTTAATATCTACTCCCTGCCAAGATACAAAGAGATCCCTATTGACTATGGTTTGGAGCACTGAAAAGTTTAGCCACTAGTTGGTCAACTATTTTTGCAGAGAGAGTAGACTTGTACTTTCTGTAACCTGTCTGTCTCATGTTATTAATGGCTGTTTTTCTTGTTAGTTGTTTGAAGCAGATGGAGCAAATAAAAAAGGGAGAGATTTTCAAAAGCACTTAAGAGATTTAGAGGCACTGAAAGTCAATTGGACTAGGGCTCCTAAATCCCTTTGCAGCTTTCAAAAACCTCGAGTCCCTAAACCACTGTGGATAATTTTCTTGCTACCCCCTATTCTCCATTTCTTGGTGGCACGTGTTCTAATAAATTAGGTGTTGTCAGCCTTGCCTCTGACAGCTAGAGAGGTATTATTTACAAGAGGATACTCTTAAATAAGGTGCCTGAATTTCAGAGGTGTTGAGCACCAACAATTTCAGTGACTTCTGTGGGAGCGACTGGTGCTCAGCACCTCTAAACACCGAGCCCCTTGTGAGGTACCTAGAGATTTAATTAGGTGCCTAATCTTAGCATCCAAGTTTGAAAATGTTGGCCACATTATTTTGAAGCACAGTAGCTTCAGCTGTAACACACAACTCGTTTCCTTTAAAATGATCTTTTATTACATTTTTAAAATGACTACGTATAACAGCAAATCATAGGATGTGACCACAGAGAATTATCAAATGATTCAGAATAAATCTGAAGATATTTAAATGGCATTCCACAATCCAAAGCCAACACTGTATCTGCAATACAACACTTAAAAACTGGGTTGCATCCCAAGTGAATTTGGGCAGTTGATTTAGAGAACTGGATTGAAACCCATGAAGGCAAGGGGAATCTTTCCATTGATTTCACAGAAAGCTGGATTGGATCCTGCTTGCTTTAAGAAGTTGCTTCTGTGGATCAGAGAATAAAGACAGCTGAGAAAAAGAGCAGCGTACAAAAAAAATATAAAATTGCAAAGAAATAAAATAAAGATTGAAAATCAGGAATGAACAGATAATTGAGTCAATATGTAGGATAGTGACCCTCCATTAAACACACACATAGAGTAGGTCATGGATTCAGAAAAGCAGTTAAGCATTAATTTCATTTAAGCACATGTCTAATGAACCACATGTAGCTGCCTTCCTCAAGCAGGGCCTGAGCAAGTACTATCCTAGCATCTTGAAACATTCATTTAACATAGCGGTTTTCAACCTGTGGTCCGCAGACCATTAGGGGTCTAAGATTTTCAGAGGGGTCCACACCTTCATTTGAAATTTTTTTAGAGGTCTGCAAATGAAAAAAGATTGAAAAGCACCAGTTTAACATAAGGAGTACATGTGAGATGGTATCACAAATTATTCAAAATTAGTCCTCATTCACTATTATATCATTAACATCATGCCCAGTTTCATCAGCCCTAGACTGTGGTTGTCAATGAAGAGAATCTCCCAATGTGTAGATATTAGAAGCATATCAAAATTATTTGATCTACACAGTGGGTTGGAAACCTCATGACAGTGGATTCTCTGGTGAGTTTTCTAGTTCATGCTGTTTTTGTGGCATTTTTGACCTACCCAGAGGAAACCTTCTCATGGTGTTGTCCTGCACCTTCTGGATTTGGCTGGAGCCAGACAATGCAGACATGCAAGAAAATGAATTAAAAAATGGAATCAAGATTTTTTCTGAATTCCAATTAGATTTGGTTTGAGTCTTGCAGATTAGGATCATAGGATTTGCCAATGGGCCACTATCCTGGCTCTTGGAGTGGCCTGTACCTTGGATCTTTCAGCAGAAGGAGTAAGCAAGAAAATGTCATTTGTTTGCAGTTGTCACTTCCCCTTGGCTTCCCTTTGTGGGAATTTTTCTCTTTAAAAATATTTAGAAATAAATTGTAATAAAACAACAAAGGTTTTTCTACGTTGGTATGAAAAAAAATGGAATAATAGAAAACAACCATTACTAGTCTGAAAATATCAACTAATGTGGTGTTTTATCACATGAAGGACAGAAGGTACACACGTAGGACCAGATTCTGATCTTAGCTGCACTGTTGTAAATCCACTCAAATCAAACAGCCGTCAACTACCGGAAGAGGGATTCCAAAGAGGATGGAGTTAGGCTGTTCTCAGTGGTGGCAGATGACAGAACAAGGAGTAATAGTCTCAAGTTGCAGTGGGGGAGGTCTAGCCTGGATATTGGGAAACACTATTTCACTAGGAGGGTGGTGAAGCACTGGAATGGTTTACCTAGGGAGGTGGTGGACTCTCCATCCTTAGAGGTTTTTAAGGCCCAGCTTCACAAAGCCCTGGCTGGGATGATTCAGTTGGTGTTGGTCCTGCTTTGAGCAGGGAGTTAGACTGGATGACCTCCTGAGGTCTCTTCCATCCCTAATCTTCTATGATTCTAAACCAGTGTAACCACGGTCAGATTCTGGCTCTTAATTTTTGTTTTTAAGGCAGACCAGATGGCTGAGTGATGGGACTCTTAGTCTAACTTTTTTTGAATTTTGCAGTACTCCTTTTTCCTTACTAGCACCATGACTAGTTCTGAAGAAGCCTCTGAATCTTCAGAACATGTTATGTCTATACTGGAACAGCAGAAATGTATAGTGTGCTGACACTACCAAATTTGAAAATGTCTTATGTGAATAGACCCTGGACAATTAGTGCATGAATGTTCCTTTATTTTTGTCATGTCCTCCTGTCTTAATTTCTGGTGTTTTAAGATTATTGCTAACTAATACCCCTCAGGTATTGCAAAGTTTTTAAACATTCTGAGAGAGGCTTATTTTTGCACTTGATGGAAATAACTATATTTCAGAATTTAAGTTGCCAAATTAAATTTGCAGAATTTAAGTTGTCCAAAACATTCACTGCAAATGGAGTTCAAATGTCTCATAAGAGCAAATGTGCCATATAGTTTTGAAAATGAGAAATAAATGCGTCCCACATTCACTGTGCTCTGTAGGCAGTTTATGTATGACAAATGATCTCCTTTGATATATTGCACTCAATTTTTTATTGTTATTATTATTATTGTAGGCAGTCTGGGGCCATCGGGTCACGCTTGACTGGAGCAGGATGGGGCGGCTGCACTGTGTCAATGGTGCCTTCTGACAAGCTGAGTACCTTCCTAACAAATGTGAAAGAAGCTTATTACAAACGCAGTGACCAAAGGTTAGCTCTGGAGAAGAATAGTCTGTTTGCTACCAAACCTGGAGGTGGAGCTTTGGTTTTTCTTGAGGCCTAAAGAATGTAAAAGTTTCAAAGAAACTATGTAGGGCATTTGGGAACTGGCAGGACTTCCTATGCCACAGTAAATTAATCCCTTTTCTGTTTTGTATTATAATGAGCAGTTGCTATTATCAAGATACATTTCTGAAGAAACAATTAGAAGAGATTTCTTAGGCGTATAATGCATTTTTCCATACTAAAACTATCCTTCCAACGAAAAGCAGTCTAAATACTTATTTCTTTCTGGATTATGCAATGTAAAGGTGATTTACTAAAACGTATTCTTTTGAAAAACGGAACAAAGCAGACAGTTCAAATAAAGAGGAATACTTTTCTTAAGTCTTTTTTTCTTTCTTTTTTTTACTGATATAAAGGTAAGTGCAAATTGAACAGAGAGCTATTTCACTTTATCAACCCAAATGAGGTAATATTCAACCCTTGCTTTAATGTTGGGGTTTACTCACTTCTTCCACTACTGGGTGGTTTCTTGTCCCATGTTGCGAATTCCTGTGGAAAACAAAGAAGCAAATTGAACTGTTAGGGGAATTGCAAATGTTTTGCTGAACATTGAAACTTTTGTAGGATTCTCAATGAGGAAAATATATGCTGTTATTTTTGCAGTAGCGCCTCTAGACCTCAGTCAGGGATTAGGGCCCCATTGTGTTAAGTAGTATGAGCTTATTGTTGCAACTGTTTAGAATGCAGTTACCACAGTATTTTTACAACATTTGAGAGAACTGCCAACTCTTTCCAAATCCTGAGGAAGCTGAGTGACAGGCTTCCTGGTTTCTTGGCCAGAGTGAGTGACATCATAGCTATCATGCAGGCTGAAAGAGCTACTCAAGTCTGACTCCTCTCTTCCATGCCATAACTTTCTCAAAAATTTTCCTTCGGGGCTAAAGTTTCTCTTGCTTGGTCTTAGCCCAACAATGACATTTTGGGTTTTAACAAAATATGTTCTACTATTTTTGAGTTGTGCATCATGAAAAAGATATTTCCCCTAAACTACCAAATAGCCAAGCAGACTTTATGGTGGTCAGACAACTCAAAAACAAATTAATTTTAATCTTTATAGGTGTTTGCAGAAATTTGGCTCACAATTGAAAAAGCTACAAATAATTGAAAGTTTCCCATTGACTAGGGATAGAACTTAATTTCTGTTATTCTTTGACTGCTCATTGAGGAAACAGTCCTCTCACCAGTGCCAAACCAAAGTAAATGGGCTTGGTGGAGGGTTGGCCTTCCTGGGAGGAGGGGGTAGGGGTAAGAGCGAGTCTTGCAGATTCTGTTGGCAGCCTCATGGCTGCAAGAGTAATAATTAATAATGAGCATCTGCAATCATGCTTCCTCTCCCTCTCAGGATAAATGGTTAGTGGCTCCAGCCTAGTTTACCCATCCCTTATAGTGGTGAGGAAGGAACCTCTAGGAAATTCTGCTCCATAGTATGCAACGTACTTGCTCCCTGCCTTGTGTAGTGGAACCTCAGAGGTTTTCTGTTGGCAGGACTCATGCAGACTTGATGGACCAAGCAAGATTTGTCCCTGTGTATATCTCTAGAGCTACACCAGTTTGACTACAAAAATCTGCATTCAAATAGACATCTCTCAGAAGAGATGTAGTATCCATTACCCAGACTATCCCAGGTGAGGAGTGAGTTCTGGGATGCTTCTGACCAAGTGAAGGAGGGCTGCCACATTTGAACCAGGAGGCAACACAGACTTGCAGACTTTTTCAGGAGTCTCACTGGGAACATGTAAGAGTAACATTAAAGGTAGGGACTTCTGCTCCTGGGGTGTCAGAAACAAACAGAACACTGGGGATCAGGGAAATAAGCTGACAGTTCTCAGAGGAAGAAAGACAAAGGTTTAAGTCAGGGCAGCTGGAGAAGAAGAACAGAACGATGGGATTGAGGGGAGATGAGTTAGAGGGATCTGGCTGGTAGGGGGAAGGAGGGCAATGAGGGATGTGGATAAGAGTAGGGAGAGAAGCAGAATTCCTCAGAAAGGTTCTAAACTTAAAATAGGCCTCCTCTATGACTGCTTATATGAGCTTACATATGGGTTATATGCTGTTAATGTGTAGCAAATGTGCAGATTTTCAGCCAGACCTGCAAACAAGGCAGGCAGGGATCTTCCAGAAATGGCAAGATAAACTCAAGAGATCTCCAAGAAAGAATAATTTGGCATTTAGTTTCCAAATTACTTTTCTCTGATCTCATTTATTACCATGTTGCCAGAAACCTTGGGTGTAAATCATGTGATAAACTCAGGACAGATAATTGCGGGGGAGGGGTTGTGGAAATCAGTCTCAGAGGGTTAAAAGGCCCTCTTCCCTGTCAACAATCAGGTTCAGCTGAGAAGAGGTTACCAGAGTATCAGTTAGAATCAGCTGAGAGGGAGCGACCTGAGATAAATTAGGATCAGCTGATTCCAACTAAGGGCTGCCTGAGACTTTTTTAAACCCTCCCCTGGGGGAAGAAAGGGAGAAGAGGAGAGAGGGAAAAGGTGTCCAGCTGCCAGTAGGTTAGGAGCAGCAAGACAGTGAGCCTCACCAGGAGGGGAGGCTGCATTCCCTCCCATAAGGGAGAAAAACAAGCTAAAAAGACTGGTGGAGGGAAGGAACTGACTTCCCCTGTGCCACCAAGAAGGACTATTTTACCCAAGCCTGTCTTGCCAGGGCTAAAAGCAGCAGAGGCTGGGGAGACCAAGAAGGTGCCTGGCCACAATTAGTTGTTATTAATTTTCCTTTATAAGTACATAACAGCCACCATAGCATATTATGCACTGTACCATTCACAGGCCTGCTTTTCTAACGACTTAGGTGTGCATTATGTTTGCCCAAGTCCAAAGAAAATCTGGATCATATTTTTGAGATTTGGAAGGAGACTGGAGAGACTGTTTTTATTACTGTATTATTAAAATTACATACCAGTTCATGCATTAACATATCTGCGCTCAGCCTTAGTTCAGAGGGATTCTTGGAGGTGCTCTCTGTTAGTCTAGGAACAGAATAAAGGATTTTTTGCATCAGCAACATTTTAGTTGAAGTTGGGCATGACATTTTTTGTAGTTTCTGAATGTCCCCAAATATGTGGAAGTTAGTTTTCACGATGCATCAAGCTTCAATAAGTTTCATAGTTGGGCTGTCAGTAAGTCTGTTAACACAGATCTTTATCAATGAAATAATCATAGACATATAGGGCTGGAAGGGACCTTGTGAAGTTCTCAAGTCCAGCCCTCATGCACTGAGGCGGGACTAAGTAGACATAGACCATCCCTGATAGGTGTTTGTCCAACCTGTTCTTAAAAACCTCCAATGATGGAGATTTCACAGCCTCCCTTGCAAGTCTATTGAAGAGCTTAACTACCCTCATGGAAAAGTTTTCCTAATATCGAAGCTAAATTTCCCTTGCTGCAGATTAAACTAATTACTTCTTAGTGAAAACCCTCAAATGTTGTAAAATTGTTAAAGCAAACCTTCTGAACTTCTGGTTAATTTCTTTTCTCTGCTTTTCTATTTCTGAGATGTCTTGTTTACACTTATTCTGAAATCTGCAAAACCAAAATTGAGTACATAAAATTATTTAATTGCTTTCAATGGGAATTCTAAATTACTCAACTTGCACACATAAGAAACGTACTCAAGCATTTTATGCAGTCACTGAAAATATGAGAAAAGGGAATTTTTAACTTTTATTTGTTATTTAAAGGAGAAGTTGATGAAACTTTATGGTTGGTATTTTAAAACTTCTCCAGCGATCAAAGAAAACATAGCAAAAACAAACTATGCCAACATTAAGGGTTAGAAATAAAAACTGACAATGAGTTGGGCTTTTATGGTTATAAGAAAGCATTGAGCTCTGTTAATTATTGAAATATGGGCAGTGAGGAGAGGGACCACAAAGAAGGGGAAAGTTATACATGTTATAGTCCCATCCTGTTGCCTTACCTGTGAAGAAATCTCTGCATAACAATAATAGTAAAACTAAACATCCCCAAAGTGCTATACAAACATCTAGTGAAGCAGCTACTACCCAGAAAGCATGAAGAAAACCTCAGTGTGGATGTGAGTTTCTAGCATAGCTCGTAGACTCCTGTATGTGCAGCCGCCATGTTTAAAACAAGGAAGTCTTTCCAGAATCGTGTTTATTTAAATCAGCATTTTTTCTGACTCAAGGGACAAAATATTTTCTACCTTTTTTTAGCTAAAAGAATTCAGTGTACATATTTAAAGTAGTTTGTTTTTTAAAAAAATAGCAGAGAACTTGAGTAGTGGCAATGCATCCTATAATGTGCGTTATTATTATTGATGCAATACGGTGGATGGGTTTTATCTTAATATAATGGCTATGAATGTAACATTCAATGGCTGCAGAGTGAGTTTAATCCTACTGAGCAATAGAGGAGACCTAAATCTTTCCAAAAGGATTTATAGTAAAAATACTGCCGGACTTTTAACTGCAGCAGCATTGCCTGGTGCCATATTAATACTCTGTATTATCTTAATCCTATTAACAAGCACTTCTCCAGCACAGTATTCACTGGTTTCATATCTTGTGCACGTGGGGCCGGCTCTTGTTCCACTTTGGAATCAAGGGGAGTTTTGCCATTTACTTCAATGTGGGGAGGAAGTAATCAAAGCTCTATTTTTGACATTTAGTATATATGGCAATCCAATAGATAGTAATTATTTACATACTATCTGAAGAAAGAGTTAGTACCCGGACAGGTATCACTCTAATGCCTACATGTATTTTAAAAACTACTCTAAACTTACACAGTATAATCCTCCCGGAATTCCCTTCTGAGCCTCCGTGTCTCTTTAATAACTTCTTGATAAGTTGGAGCGACTGGCGTGCTACAATTCCAGTCAAGTGAAAAGATTTCTATTTTCAGACATTTTGGGAAGTTAATTGGTATGCTTTATCCCAATCAAATTTACAGAAGGACAAAATCAAACAAAGTTACCCCCCAAAACAACATTCAGTTCAGATCCGCGTTGTTCTAAAAGAAGATACTACAATAATTAAACTGCAACTGTTATGACTAGTATTGAATTATCAGTTTACATATATGAAATATATGCATCATCAGACAATTAAGTGAAATGAACTGTAGAAAGGATTCCTACTGAGAAATCAGAACCCACAAAAGCAGACTGTTATGGTTCAGCATTAGTCACACTGTAAACTAAGCATGTGGAATGTTCAATTACAATAATAAAAGTTTATTTCAAGACAGTTGCAGGACTGGTTAATGGTAGGATGGCGCAATATAAAAAACTATACCAAAGGAAAGGTGATATTTTAATTGGAAATTGTGCTCTGTGACATAATTACACTGATGGATAGTCTGTGTGCTTGTGGTTGTCAGACAGACAGAAGCAATCTGTCACAACCTTGTATTCTCAGCTCTTTTGTTTTAGCTCTTCTCCTTTTGCCATTCCATTACCAATAACACAACGACAAAAAATTATCCCTACCCTGGATCTAATCCCTTAATGTGTGCCCCCTAGTTCTGGTCTCATGTCAAAGCATAATTTTCAGGTAATGATCTTCGTATTCCATGAAGCCTGCACTTCTAAAAGATAGTCTGATTGACCTTCCTGTGGGTTTCTGCGTGGATTTTAAACTGTTACTTAACAATGGAAAAAACTGAAATTACACTGCTGGAGAGGGTCTGTTCATAAGAATTCAAGGAAATCTTCATAGCCTTCAGCTGAACCTTGGACTTCACCTCTGTCAATCAACGTGGTTCACAGCAATAAGATGACAGCTGCCAGGAAGCTGGTGGAAACATTGCTCTCCTCCATGTTGTAGGGCAGTGATTCTCAAACCCCTTTTGCACAGCAAGCCTCTAAGTACGACCCCCCGTATAAATATTTTCAAAAGTGCTTTTAATTTAACACTATTTTAAAATGATGTTTGTTAGTAGCACTTTTCATAGCAGACATGGTAGCTTGCTAGGAAGCATGTATTCACAACCGCCACATAATAACTTTGCAACCCCTTTAGGGGTCGTGACCCCCAGTTTGAGAACCTCTCGTAGGGCTTGATCCTGCCACTGACATCAGTACCTCCCACGATGAGCTCCTTATTTATAAAGGGACAGATTCTGCCACCCCTATTCACACTGAATACTACCCAACACCTTCCTGGTCTCATTTATTTCAGTGGGACTGTATTACTAAGCTTGAATCTGGCCCTACTGGTCTGAATCGCTGTTTCACTTCAGACTTGCTGCTTCTGCAGAGATTTGTTCCTTGGTTTTACGTGTCTCTTAAGTACAGGAAAATGCCAAGATAGAAGGAAAAAAGAAAGCTTCAGTCCAAGCCACTGAAAAGATTCCTGAGGTCTGCTCCAATGCTTTAGCAGTAAAATCAGCAGATGAACATTCTCTCACTTGAGGTGAAATCCTGGCCTCCTTGATGTCAATGGGAGTTTTGCCATTGACTTCAGTGGAGCCAGGATTTCATCGTCAGTTCCTGGCACTCAGTTCCTTGCAGTGCAAGATTCCTACTGAGAAAAGTGTGCAAAATGAGTAAATATATTATCAAGTGAGGCTGAAAGTATTAACCACCTTTCAGATTCATTTATCAATAAAGTGTTCTCCTTAATTATTAAAACGTTATGGAAATTAAAAAGTAAAACCTTGAGATTACTTGGTATTTAAGAATTGGTGGTTGATGTAGAAGCAACAAATAAGATGCACCAAACACTCATTGGGTTTATTTTCTAGATTTTAAATTGGAACGAATCTCAGATAACAGGCAAAAATCTTTCTATTGCACCCCCAACTTAAATCAGATTATTTAACTTTCTCAAGATTCATGATGAATTGATCTTGGCCAAGAGAATTAATACCTGGAAGACAATATGTATTAATACTGAAGAGAGAAAAAAGAAATGTACCTTCTGTCCGATGATGATCTTGGCACATCAGATACAAATAATTCAATACAAAAGTTACTTACAGCTGGATCACATTGGTGCCCAAGCAGCTGTCTTCTTTCCAGACAAATTGGGCATGATTTTGGATGGGAATTAAAAATCTTCTCTTTGACAATGATCAAAACAAATGATTTCTTGACTTCAAATTAGTTATTCAAGGGATCCTGAAGCAGATTTGGATACAAGTTGTAGTGCAATTTCCACTGAAGGTATTATTAAAGACTTTCTCTTTGCCTGATTAATCTAATGAAGTTCATTTGTTTTCACTGTAGAGTTACTTCCTGGTGCCCTAAGTGATCTTTTTAGATATGTTAGTTAATGAGTTAACTTCTTTTTTTTGGTCTTGGGTGACAGACATTTTTAATTTTGTTCATTATGCCGCTTTAATTTTTTTTGTGATTTTTTTCAATCTATAATTGATATTTGAGCAAATTGTACTGATTAATTGTTGGAGAACTCTTTTCCTTGCCCCTAACTGAATATGTGTGATTAGAATCTTTCATTATCTTCCTTTCTTGTAACCTTTGTTTTCCCCTTCCTATAAAACAGTGGTTCCCAAACTGGGGTTTGTGAACCCCCTAGAGTTCATACAATGTTACATTCCCTAATGGCGGACAGAGCTGTCCCCGAGGTCCGCGGGCAGCATGAGGCCAGAGCCCGGAGCCCCTGGACTTCCAAGAGCTAAGGAGATTAAAGCAAACATATCTATTACATTGAGGAGATTTAAACTTCAAGACTCCTTGTAAGAAATGGAAAGGGAGGTGGATATTTTTTGCTGTTTTTAAAATTAAATAGGCAGCTAGTATTGTTTTTAAAATTATTATGAAGAACAAATTTAAGATTTGTTGTAACGTGCATTGTTAGCCTGGACTGCTCAAGACCTGAATGCTTGTGTACGAAGAACTCTTTTTGAGTTGGCTTCTTAAATACCTTTATGCTGTTTCACGTCTGATGCTACTTGATGAAACATAGGGGCCTTGTCTTATAACAGGCTTATTCAAAGTGATACAAGCTACGAAAGTGAGATCTTGGAAGAGTGGTGCTGTTTTCATAATGTAAGGAAAATACTGTAATGATAAATAATAATAATAAATCATGTGTAATAAGCATGTCATAAAAACAAAATTTATATTTCCAGGATCACTGCTTTTATCATTTATATTCAGATAAAGGAGAAAATCCCTGGAAATATTCATTTTTACTAGGAGTTTCACGAGACTTGACATTTTAGTGAAAGGGGTGCACAGGTTGTTAAAGTTTGGGACCCACTGCTATAGAATATTGAGATGTGTTTATGGAATCGGATTTTTTTGAAAAGATTCAAACAAATATATAAATAAAAATGCAAAATGATCACAATCTAGTATTCCTTATATGATGACTTCTTTCTGAAGAATGTAGGCAGAACTGGGTGAGAAAAACCCATTCTTGAAGAGGAATTTAGACGGCCATTTTTGAGAAGAAATAGGAACTGTACAGGCTATGAGTCTTTTTGAAATTCTACGGAACCTAACCCCAACTCCCTTACTTCCATAGCTGAGTTAACAACCACACTAAAAAAATAGGAAATAAAATGTATCTGAACCAAGGGACTCTAGTAAGGATTTACAGAAATTCCTTAAAATTAAGTTAAGGCTACACAGTAGAGCCATACACTTGATCTAAGCCAGATATTAACTATGACCTCAAGTAACTTAATGGGGGGGAGGGGCTGAAGACCAAGAAAAATACTATTACATTGCCTTTAAAATCTTTTATGGCAAAAGCCTGAACCCTGAGGGTATTTTCAACTAAATTCCTGTATAATTCTTTATGGAGGAAATCAACAACAGAATAGATGATGAGTTTTCAAAACACTTTTCTTTAGTTCCTTCTTCTCACAAGCCCAGTTGACAGAACGAAAGGTTGTGGACTAATGTCCTGGCCAGGACTTCGTTTCTTGGTGGAGGTAAACAGATGTATCTGAAGATCTGTAACTCAGAAAAGGCTAATGGGGAGGTGATGGGCCACTGTTCAAACTGACTTTCAGTACTTCCCAGCAGGGAAGCAAGATGCCAGTTTCTTTGAAAAAAGCAGTTACTACAACCTTGCTCCAAATAAATAAAGAAAAAACTCTTGATGCTGACAAACTCTTCAGTTATTGCCCTGTTTCAATATTCAGTGTTCAGATTTCCTTGATTCCAGTCAATTTGGTTTTTTGGATTGGATGTAGCATAGAAACTGTATTGATCTTGCTGGTTGATAATCTCGGTATCCAGGTTCACTCTCTTATGTCTGTCAGCTGTCTTCTTGACCTTTGACCATGGGGTACTATTCATTCAACTGTGGACTCTAGCTGGGGTAGATGGAGTGACTACAGGTGTAATCCACAAAGGTAATTAGGCATCTAAGTCCCCTGGGTAGGCATGTAAGTCACATTTTTTAGGCACCATTGTGAAACACAAAACTGCCATTCAATTGCTTCCTAATCCTTTAGAGGCCTAAACTCACTCAGCCCTGACATTTTTGCCTCGAGTATGCGCTCTGCAGCTTCACTCCAAGTATCTGGGTGCCTGTCTTCTGTGTAAGGTCCTGGGCGATTCACAAACTGGGAAAGATAGCCATTTGGCCACCTAAGTTGTGTGCAGGTGCCTGATCCGGTAGGTATGCTGATAGGGCACCTATCAGATCAGGTCCCCTCAGGCAAGTTCACATCAAACAGCTTGAGTGGGGAGGGGACACCCCCTTAAAACTGTTTGCCTCGTGGATAGGGTACTCACCTCTGATGTGGGAGACCCCCTGCCTGGTTTGAGTCCCTCTTCCACCTGAGAAGGAAGAAAGGATTTGAACAGAGATCGGCTATCTCTCAAGTGAGTGCCCTAATCACTAGACTATAGAGGCATTCAATCTCTTTCATTTGCCCAATTAAGATGTCATTATTAAATTACGTAATTAAAGTGGAACAACTTCAATAGGAGAAACGGAGGACATGCCACATTAGAGTATTTCATAGCTTAGTGGTTAGGACACTTATGTGAGCCACGGCAGATCCCTATTCAAATTCCTTCTCATCAGGAAGAGGGGGGGTGAACCAAAGGGGCTCCCACATGCTGGGTGAGTCTCCTATCGATGAGGCTGAAGGTTACAACGAAGGGCTTTCCTCTCCCCTGGCTGTTTTGTTTCAGACTGACCCTTGACTTAGGCAGCCGAGCACGTATCTTCCCCCAGTTGCTGGATCACAAGTGACTTAGGTGCCTGTCTCTGTGTGAGGGGCAGGGCTTAGCACACAGTCCTCTACTCAGTATGTCCCATTGGGTAACTGAGGTGGCTCCCGACCTACCATGCTGGTTTTGTAGCTCACATTCTAAGGCACCTCTCTTTCTCTATTCATTATATAGGGAGCCTAGGTCCTTAACTCAGGCTTTGTGGATTGCAGTGTTGTTCCTGCGATTTTCTAGGCACCACAGCACTCAGCGTCGCAATGCCTAAATTCCTTTCTGGATCCCACCCTACTTCAGAGAGATGACAAAATAGTTTTAAATAATTGCTTATCTGCCCTCATGTGCTCTGCTATGGAAGATCCCACCAGATTTTGTTCTTCTGTCACCCAAATTCCTCATACAAGTTTGCAAAAGATAAGCTATTGTATAGTCAATTGTCACAATTAGTAGGTTTCACATTATTAGATGGATTCTATAACCCGTGTCCTTTACTCAATACTAGCTAGTTTGTTAGCAGATTTTCATCATAGAATGATGTAATAAGTTGTGGATCTATAAAATGTAGCTGTTAGCATTAAATTAAAATAGCAGTCTCGCCTCCTTCATTCTTTCCAGACGCTCTTTCTGTTCTTCCTCCTTTGGCTGCCCACATACAGCAAGAAAATTATATTTAGAGCCACTGTAGTTGATGGCAGAAGGATCTTGTGAAAGCAACATTAACTTCTTGTAGCAATCTGAGTGATGAAGCTTGATGGTAGCTAAGTACATATTTTATTTACAAAGTGGCAGTGAGTTTGTGAACTCTGCCAAACAACCCTAAAGGGTTTGGTTTTTAGAAAGTTTGAAATTGAATGGTTTGCTTTAGCTCCACTAATGAGATATTTTTTCCTCCACCAGTGTAGGTGGTTTTGTATTTCCTAAATGAAATTAGAATACCAGTTGTTGCCTGATGTTTTTATTTATCTTTGAAAGTGCTGACTACTGGACTAGTTTTCATAGTTTTAGTGTTTCCAGAATGGACTTTTGTACTGTCTTAGTGAGAAGGATGATATTTTGAACTCTGATTTTATGGCATCTCCTCTTATTTGCTTTGTATGTTCATCAGAGGCTGTCTTTAGTTCCTACATATATTTTCTGGAGATAAGGAGTTTCTTTTTCTTGTAAATTATGACTTTGTAACAAGTGCAATTAATGACAAAGGAAGCAACCATTCTTCTCCAAAGATGCTCCAAGTCTAAGGCCAAAATTGTGCACTTGAGTTATTTTATGATGTTCCATGGTGCATCAGGATCTGAGTGGTGCACTGAACTATAGATATTTGTCCATATTTTAGGGGTTTTTAGATTTTTCTTAACATGCCTTCATGAGCTGCCTCCAGCTCATTATTTAAAGCATGAAAGACCATCCTTCTTGTTCTGTTTTAGCTGTGAAATGAATAGATCGTTTTAAGCTTGTGATGGGTTGGATCATAGAAACCCCCTTTGGGACTGCCAACTGATGTGCTGAGACTACTTCTAACCAGCTTTCCCTGTCAGCTTGGGACTCCAGAACCTTGTCTGTTTGAGCCAGACACGCTAGCCTGCTATAAACCCAGACCGAGGTCTGAACAACGTCCCCCAGAAGCTGGTGAACAGATTAAGAAGTGTTTCTGTCCCCAGCACTCAGATGCCCAGCTCCCAATGGGGTCCAAACCCCAAATAAAGCTTATACAGGATAAACTCATAAACTGTTTGTCCTCTATAACACTGATAGAGAGATATTCACAGCTGTTTGCCCCCCCCCCAGGTATTAATACATACTCTGGGTTAATTAATAAGTAAAAAGTGATTTGATTAAATACAAAAAGTAGGATTTAAGTTGTTCCAAGTAATAACAGACAGAACAAAGTGAATTATCAAGCAAAATGAAATAAAACATGCAAGTCTACACCTAATACAGTAAGACAGTGTTTCCTAAACTTGGGATACCGCTTATGTAGGGAAAGCCCCTGGCAGGCCAGGCCGATTTGTTTACCTGTCGCACCAGCAGGTCTGGCCAATCGCGGCTCCCACTGGCCACGGTTCGCTGCTCCAGGCCAATGGGAGCTGCTGGAAGTGGCACGGGTCCGCTAGGGGCTTTCCTACACAAGCGGCGTCCCATTTGGGAAATACTGCAGTAAGACAATGATTACAGATGAAATCTCACCCTCCGACATGTTCCAGTAAGCTTCTTTTACAGACTAGTCTTTTTCTACTCTGGGTCCAGCAATCACTCACACCCCTGTGGTTAC